>NC_141598.1:13348058-13538058 GCF_047967505.1 Dipteris shenzhenensis
AGTTGCATGCAATTTTGCATGCTTCATAGAAATGTTACCCATCAGTGGGTTTGAACCTATAGCTTTCAAGGGACATGTTTCAAGAGAGCAAGTACTTTTTTTTTGGTCATCTTTGTATAGGCTCTTGTAAAGTGCTACTTTTTGAATGAACCATGTCAGTCTATCTAAACTCGCCAAATGCACCAAATAAGTTTGCATGCTTTTGGAAAGTTGCATCATGCAATACTCGAATGACATCAAGCATAAAGTGATGCTAACTAGGAGATGGTGCTTTTGTCCATCTTGCATCCTCTTATAAGTTATAAGCTTTCTTTGATTCGTAAAAAAGGAAGCTCAATCCACATATAGTGTCAACACCAAACATTGTGAGGCATCCCATATATACTGCTCATCACTAGCAAAGTGTAGCTCTATGGTTGTAAAATTAATGTTTACAATAAGTGATTTTGTACCCACTATCATCATTAGTATTCAACCTCTCATATTCTTGTAATAGGGTTGTATTTCAGCCTTTTTTTAAAGGTGGAGGTGTTTTTTGTCCTCATTTGGTACAACTATAGCTTCCAAATAAGCAGTTGACTTGGATGGAATGTTTATCTTTTAATTGGCCATCGCAATTTGCACCTATGCTTGTAGAATGTAAAGTTTGTATAGATACTTTAGTAGATTCTTTAAGTGCACCACTACCCTCAATATTTATCAATCCATCCCATATAGACTTCAAAGAATGTAAGCAATCACATATGTATGGATACTCTACCAAATCTAGCACTCACTACAAGAAGGTACTTTCATGATGTTGTTCTCACTTTGTTTATCTCAGTTTATAGTTTGTTCAAATCTAACATAAACATTTAAAATTAGAAGTATCATTTTGAATTTTAGATATCTCAATTCACACATCTAATACATAAGGTATTTTAAAAATAATGCCGTGTGAAGTAATTGTAAACATTAAGCATTGAAAAGGTGTTCAAGAATAAGGCCTCTCTCTCTCTCTCTCTCTCTCTCTCTCTCTCTTGTGCTATGAACTTTATCATTTTGAATATCATATTGAATTTCGTATATATCAATGCTTGCAATTATTACACTAATATTGTCACTAATTTTTATAAATTGTAGATTAAGAAAAAAATGTCAATGTTTAGCATGGAATGGTGCTCAATGGTAGTAACATGTGTCAAACATTAATACATGATTATGTAAAATTGGTCCAAAATCATATAATACATACATAATTTTTCATAGGTAGTCACTAATAGTGAGTGCATACAAAAATGTATGCATTATACCTTCTACCTAGCACATACCAAACCAGTTGGAGACCAAATCTTGCATGGATGTATGTCTAGGGTAGCCTAAGAGTTGTGCAAAATTTCATGCCCAACAGATAAGTCCACCGGCATATTTGGTTAGTATGTTCGCCATTTTTCATACATAGTCACTAGTAGGGAGTGCATGCAAAAATGTATGCATTATACTTTCCATGCGGCACATATGAAATCGATTGGCAACCAAATCTTGCATAAATATATGTCTAGGGTAGCCTGAGAGCTGTGCAAAGTTTCATCCCCAACAGATAAGTCCACATGCATATTTGGTTAGTACGTGAGCCATTTTTAATACATAGTCATCACTAGTAGTGAGTGCATGCAAAAATGTACGCATTATACCTTCCACGTGGCACATACCAAATCAGTTGGAGACCAAATCTTGCATGGATGTAGGTCTAGGGTAGCCTAAGAGCCATGTAAAGTTTCATCCCCAACAGATAAGTCCACATGCGTATTTGGTTAGTACATGTGCCATTTTTCATACGTAGTCACTAATAGGGATTGTAAAAATGCATGCACTACACCTTCCATGTGGCACATACCAAATCAGTTGGAGACAAAATCTTGCATGGATGTAGGTCTAGGGTAGCCTAAGAGCCATGTGAAGTTTCATTCCGAACAGATAAGTCCACATGCATATTTGGTTAGTACGTGCACCATTTTTCATAGGTAGTCACTAGTAGGAAGTGCATGCAAAAATGTAGGCATTATACCTTCCACGTGGCACATACCAAATAATTTGAAGACCAGATCTTGCATGGATGTAGGTCTACGCTTGCCTAAGAGCCGTGCAAAGTTTCATCCCCAACAGATAAGTCCACATGCGTATTTGGTTAGTACGTGCACCATTTTTCATACATAGTCATTAGTAGGGATTGTAAAAATGTACGCATTACACCTTCCACGTGGCACATAATACCAAATCACTTGGAGATCAAATCTTGCATGGATGTAGGTCTAGGGTAGCCTAAGAGTTGTGCAAAGTTTCATCCGTAATAGATAAGTCCACATGCATATTTGGCTGGTACGTGTGCCATTTTTCATAGGTAGTCACTAGTAGGGATTGTAAAAATGTACGCATTATACCTTCCATATGGCAATACCAAATCAGTTAGGGACAAAATCTTGCATAAATGTAGGTCTAGGGTAGCCTAAGAGCCATGCAAAGTTTCATCCCCAATAGATAAGTCCACATGCATATTTGGTTAGTATGTGCACCATTTTTCATACGTAGCCACTAGTAGGATTGTAAAAATGTACGCATTATACCTTCCACATGGCACATACCAAATTAGTTGGAGACCAAATCTTGCATGGATGTAGGTCTAGGGTAGGTTAATAGCTATGCAAAGTTTCATCCCCAATAGATAAGTCCACATGCGTATTTAGTTAGTATGTGCACCATTTTTCATACGTAGTCACTAGTAGGGATTGTAAAAATGTACGCATTATACCTTCCACGTGGCACATACCAAATTAGTTGGTGACCAATTCTTACATGGATGTAGGTCTATGGTAGCCTAATAGCCATGCAAAGTTTCATCCCCAACAGATAAGTCCACATGCGTATTTGGTTAGAATGTGCACCATTTTTCATACGTAGTCATTAGTAGGGAGTGCATGCAAAAATGTATGCATTATACCTTCCATGTGGCACATATCAAATTAGTTGGAGACCAAATCTTGTATGGATGTATTTCTAGGGTAGCCTAAGATCCGTGCAAAGTTTCATCCCAAATAGATAAGTCCACATATTTGGTTAGTACATGTACCATTTTTAATACGTAGTTATCACTAGTAGTGAGTGCATGCAAAAATGTACACGTTATACCTTCCACGTGGCACATACCAAATCAGTTGGAGACCAAATCTTGCATGGATGTAGGTCTAGGGTAGCCTAAGAGCCATGCAAAGTTTCATCCCCAACAGATAAGTCCACATGCATATTTGGTTAGTACATGTGCCATTTTCCATACGTAGTCACTAGTAGGGAGTGCTTGCAAAAATGTATGCATTATACCTTCCACATGGCACATACCAAATCATTTCGAGACCAAATCTTGCATTGATTTAGGTCTAGGGTAGCCTAAGAGATGTGCAAAGTTTCATCCCCAACAGATAAGTCCACATACGTATTTGGTTAGTACGTGCGCCATTTTCCATACGTAGTCACTAGTAGGAAGTGCTTGCAAAAATGTACGCATTATACCTTCCACGTGACACATACCAAATCATTTGGAGACCAAATCTTGCATGGATGTAGGTTATGGGTAGCCTAAGAGCTGTGCAGAGTTTCATCTCCAATAGATAAGTCCACATGTGTATTTGGTTAGTACGTGCAAGAATTTTCTTAGTCACATTTTTAAAATATCCTAAAGCACAAAACACAATTACAACATAACTTCTAATAAACAATTTTTTGTTTTATAGAAACAACAAATCCCATTGAGAAGACAATGGACATCATGTACAAAATAGAATCTAATACAATGATGTGTATGAACGTGTATAAAACCATCATAGTGAAATACAAAATATGAGTCCATGAAAATTACAATGGTATGGTCACACAGTGAGCCTATACATATCGAATACAAAAATATGTAATCAACTAGTGATACCCAATAAAAATCTATCTGATCAATTGATGATCCCAAAACTATGATATGTAATGTGCTACTCGTTAGGATCGGCTCTCATGCCAATAGTTGCAAGTATGCTGTCATGATCCTCCACTGTAAGGCGCCATCGTGGAGTGGACATCACCTTGCGAGTGCAAACACGACTCAAAGTAATCTTGATCACAACAACAAGATGAGAATACATGTATGCCTCCTAATCCACCATGTACTCCTGGAACTCAATATAACAACCACACCTCTGTATCTGCTGAAAATAGTGGCCACCTATGATCATGCTATGAGCATCGAAGTGCATCCCATGCCCATCCACTGTATCCTCATTCAACACACTCTTCGCCATAGAGAATCACAACAAGCAATAATCCACACCCTCCTCATTGCCCTCTGAAGCAATGACCATGAAGATATCACCAATATGCAACATATCTGCAAGCTGGTCATAATCTCTAGAGGAACTGAATCCCGCATCCTGATCATCATGTACCTCCTCCCAAGGCTAGAAGGGAGAAAGCACTCGCTGTGCCCATAAATCGGCCTATGGTATCATAGAGCACCCTCCCCAATCATCATCAATGCATTGGAGCAAAAACATGCAAACTGTTGAGAAAAGATCGCGGGGTGAGAGTCACCTATGCTCCTGATGGAATGGAAATCAAGAGTGCTAGATAGTGAACGACAATCAAAAGTCCTGGACTGATCAAGACTCCTAATGTCCACACACCAAAAATACCAGCTCACCACCCTATCGTCACACGACTGAAACAAGGAGATAGCACTAGTGGATAAGTGCTGGCTATACCAATGCACCACATATGTGCATCCTTGAAGCGATCGGCAATGTGATGCAACTAGCATAGATGCAAAGCACGCTTCACGCAAGCACCTGCACTATCATGCTCTCCCTTATCATGCCCTGTCTCGAAGTAGCTCCATGTGATCAGAATGCCTATCTCATGGTGCCATCTACAAAACCAATAAAACTGTTTAGCAGATTTGAACTGACCACCACAGCCGTCTGACCAGATCTAGCACTGCTGCCATGTGACACCATGATTCCTTAAGAAACTATGATGCAAAGTGAAGCAATGCTGCACAAAATGGGCATCATGCGATCGATCATCACTAATGTAGAAGTGATACTCTCGCACAATGATGGGTGAGTCCATGGTGCTATCAATGCCATCCACATGAGCCTGTGCATGACGATAGCTAATGTGCACAAATATAGCAACCTGCAATATGGCATTGAAAAAAAATATGACTATTGAAATAATTCAATATAATGAGGCCATAAAAAAACCAATAACTCAATCACATGTCACATATTCGAGAAATAATACTCCGATTGGATCTCATGCTATGGTGAAAAGGTTTAATTCTCTAAAAAGTCCACCACTGAGACAACCACCCCTATAGGAAATGTCCTCAAACATGCACAGAACTGATAATCGTCCCACTTCTTAGTGGCGTATGTAGCGGTACAGATTCCCTCAAAAACTGTCAATGAATACAACACGTGGTGTCTCCTTCCCCACAAGTTGCAACCTCCTTGATTATGCACCACCATCTAATGTCAGGGTATTGTACTCATACTGTTGCCAATGAACCATCTACATGTCACAAGTATCTAGTGCAACTCGTGGCACTCTAGCAAAGTCACCACACAAAGTACACTTGCCTTCCACACAATCAAGGGAGTGGAATAAAGCCTCAATAAAGCATTGCCATCTCATGTACACAATATGGAATGAATGAAGTCATGAGGGCTAGTAGGAACCACTCCCCTATGACCATCAAGGGAACAAAATATGTCATACATCAATCAAAAATCCACATGGTAGTGACAACAGCATGTGTCACACTCTTGAGAGCATTGCACAAACCATGGCCTACATCGCTCAAATGACCTTTGCCCAATCCTGATCTCTGGGTGCACCTCTACAAATTGAGTGTACAACTCAGTCTGGGCACACTCCAAAAAACATGCACCATGCTCAATGTACACACTGCATGACACCCTCTTCCACAATGCCTTCTTGAACATCGGGGATGCTCTGCAATGCTCCTCCCAAAAATGTTGTATGAAGGACCTAGTGGAATCATCCAACAATCGATCGTTGCGAGGTGCATGACCACTTGAAGCCCAAAGAGCATCAGTCTCACTATCCTCTAGACTTTGCCTCCTAATCATGCTTGCTCACAATGTGCACGGTGCAATCTGAAGAAGACGTGAAGCGATATGCACATGGCCTATCATATGAGGTCTACTAATGGCAGCCACAATAGCATGATGTGTTGCCAAGGCATCACTAGAGTTCCTATTCTTAATAGAAGCATAGGAATGTCAAAAACTGCTAAGGACCTCACTACATACAACCCTATCTCTACGTGCACCAAGGCCAGCAAGCGTCCTACACTCTACCAAGTCAGGGTGATCAATCAGGGACATGAGAAGAGTAGACTATGAAGCTGGCATAAGGTCACCAAAAAAAGACTGCATAATATTGCTAGTACGATGACGGATAGTGGACTTCGGCATCGTGAAGCAACACTGTTGCTACAAGGTGGGGCAAGGGGATCAATGGCAGATGGTAGGGTGGAGGGGGAAAGGGAGGCACCAAGGGGAAGGGGGGGAGGGGGAGGGGGAGGGGGGAGGGTGGAGGGTGAAGAGGTAGAGGTGGAGGGCAAAATGTAGGTGGCTAGGGGAAGGGCAGAGGCTGGAGGTAGGGGAGTGGATGAGGATGTGGAGGGGGGGACAATGGAGGTGGTGGTGGGGGTGGGGGTGGGGGTGGAGGTGGGGGTGGGATGTAGAGGTGGAGGTGGATTGGTGGTGGCAGTGCAAGCTCTAGCTCTAGAGGCTCTCTTGTGCTCGTGAGCCTTCCGCTTGCGCTCCTCGTCCATGAGATTTGGGGGGGGGTTCCTACATCTTTCACATCTACTAGCTCTATGGCTTTGAGAACCCATTCTCAATGAAAGTAGGATGGAATGTGTGACAAAGTGATGGGGAGGCAAGAATGGCTAAGAATGGGTGAAATGAACCAAAATGTGGTGTCTTATAGAGAGCCTGAACTCATCCCCTAGATTATTATTGGTGGAGAAGGTGCTAAGATTGAAAATAATTGGCTACTAAAATTCCGTTTGATTTTGTTTTGAAACTAATTTTTGTGGTCTCCTCAAATAAGTTGATTTTAATCATATTATATATACATGGAATCCAATGTTAATTTTGAATATTTTCATCGTTTGATTTTATTTCAGTTTAATATTCACATAACATATGTGCCTATCTTGATTAATATTTTCGTTAATGGAATTTGAGAATAACCTATGTGATAAACCATGATAATTTGATTATTTTGCCACTTCCAAATATCTCCAATTACCTCGATCGTGGTCATAAACCATGACAATTTGATTATTTTGCCACTTTTGGATACTCCAAATACCTCAATCGTGGTCATAAACCATGACAATTTGATGATTTCACCACTTCCAAATACCTCCAAATACCTCGATCGTGGTCATAAACCTCGATCGTGGTATTCTATGCCTCATGCACTCATATCACATGCATGTATTATCATGCATGTTGATGATGTGGCTCACCATCATCATGATGTGTATACATGTGGCTGATGTGGCACCATGCATGGTGATGATGTGGCAATATGGTGTGGAATATATGAGGCTCTTCCATGACATAGAAATGTGATGTGGCATGATGAGTTGGCATTCATGAGGTGGTAGATTGACATGGCAAATTGAGGTGGAGGGATTGGTGATGTGGCAATGTTGACGAGGTATGCCAAGGTGGCAAGCTGTGATGGCATGGCTCCAAGAGTTCTATATTGTGGAATGATGAGGTGGCACATGTGGCTGATGTGGTAGCATGTGTGGCAATCTAAGGTGACATGGCAACGAGTGATGTTACATCTCCTTGATGACATGGCACCATGTGGTCTAACAACATGGCATGGTGGCAAGGCAAAAATAGATGACTCAGCCTTCCACATGGGCAGCATGCACACTCCAAAGGCTTGCCACTAGGGTTAGTGATGCTCCTAGCCTACCTCACCAAGCCTAATACCAAGCCTACCTTGTCTTGGTATTAGGCTTGGCCATGTCCTGTGGCATCAAGTACAAAAAAAAAGAGGAGTGTATATACAAGAGAGGCACGAAGCCAAGCCAATGGCTTCAAGTACAAAAAAGAGTAGCTAGCACTACTTCTACGACTAATCTAAGTTCTCTACATCCTTGCTCCCTTCTTTGCTCCCTTCTTCACTCCCTTCTTCGCTCCCTTCTTCCTCATCTTCTTCCTCCTGATTAGCCCTAGGGCCCTATAAATGAGGGACAACATGTATCAATGTATGAAAAATCAAATCTTTATTTAAATATTGAGATTATTTAATTATGTTTAAATACGGGGATGCTCCAGTAGCCCAGATATACTGCTCCTCAGTAATCAACCTATCATCATAAAAGTGCCTACATGTATCTCCTCTGCGATGATGGTGGTGGTAGGCTATCTCGATAGGAGTAGGGTACTTGCCCATGATATCAAGCTGCAAGATGACACAATTTGCGGAGGGGTTAGTAGAAAGAAACAACCTCTTAATAAACCACAAAAACACAATATAATTTGAGATCGATACTTACAAATTGGGCCTCCTGTGATTCAACACCCCCTGCTCCAAAATGCATGTTTCCATATTGCTCCATTTGGATCCTTTGTGCCTCCACATGCTGTAGAGTGGGGTCCGCCTTTGCTACCTTCATTGCTTTCTTCCACTCATGCTTGTGAGTGGTGTGGGGCTGGCCCTTTGGTGGTTGACCTTCCTCTCTCCTGGCAATCTCGGCTAGTGCCTACCTCTTAAGTGAAGATCTTTTATTTGGCAAGTATCATAACAATCTTTGACTTGGCCCATGTATTTGTGAATTGAACATTAGGGGATTGGGATACCTAGAGCGAACAGCAACGAGGGTTTCATTAGCCAACTTTTCTAGCTAGTCTTTGTAGTGAATAAAGCAATCTCTGTAGTTGTTAGCAATTACAGAGTGCATGAAGGCCATAATGTCCTTCCCCCGTGCATCCATCAAGATGCCTCCTATCTGAGTGATTTCATAGAAGATCATACCATCACCCTCTAGCATGTCTGCATTATCTAAATCATCCCCACTCCCACCATTACCCCCCCCAAAGCAGTGTGCCATGCATCCCCCACCGCTCTCCCTGCTACTACGCCTACTACCCTGTCGTGTTGTTGAGCTAGTACGCTAGCCACTCGTAGCTGGAGAAGCGACTCTCGACTGCACGGGAGTACGCTGGCCAATTGTAGCTGGAGAAGCAACTCTTAACTACACGGGAGTACGTCGGTAGCTCTGTAAGGTGGAAGGGCCTCTTGACCATGGGGGGGAGAAGGGGCTTGGCTCTATAGCCGGCTAGGCTATCTCAACTCCACTGGGGTAATCTTAGCTAGTGTGGGGCTGGGGTGGTTTGGAGTCTATACTGCCGACTCCTGAGGCATGTTTAGAGTACCCCTATCATGTATGTGCATAACTCTCCAGGAGTGGGAGGGTGCCCCAAAATGTTATATAACTCTTGAAAGATGGCATCCCGAAGATCACGTGAGGCTGAAGAGCTTCTTGGCTACATGATGAACTGAAGAAAAGAAAAGAAGAAGATTACCATCGAGCATGCCCTCTTTCCATCATGCAAAAGAAAAATAAGACTGAGAGCTTGACATTGAGCAAGCATTTACAGACTCCTACATTCTTTGAATTAGAGTGACAAAAGTCTATATTTGCTTGCTCAATGTCAGGCTATTGAAGCTTCACATGTAGAAAAAGAGAGAAGGAAAGAGAGGAGAAAAGAGAAGAATTACAATAAAAGGGTGCTTACAAGAAGATGTTAGAAATGCTATATTCAAGATCTGTGGTATGCTTACTATCAAATCGCATTATGTATTTTCTTAATGGACATGTGAAATAGGTGGATATCTCAAATATCTTACATATGCATGGACATGTGAAATAGGTGGATATCTCAAAAAGAGATCTCTATATCGAGCATCAAGAAGGCTAGGGTGGAATCCATCGAAGCCGTATGCTTGCTTGAGAAGCACTTTCCCTCAAGCATTATGACAACTCAAGTCCACTTGCTTGTGCACATAGTTGATAAGGTGGCTATAGCAGGTACCGTTCATAATCGATGGATGTTTTTTCTTGAGCGGTTTATGAAAACTTTAAAGGGGTTTGTAAGACAAAGAGCAAGACCCCGGAAGCAAGCATGGCAGAGGGATGGCTTGTGCAAGAGTCATTAGTATATATCACAGAGTTTCTTGCATCCACGGAAGAGCTACCAACTACACTAATAGATTCCCTAGAACATGAAAGAAAGAGTTTATTAAGTACTGTTATGGATAAATTTGACCAAAGTAAAAGGCATAAATATGTGTGTGTGCTTGTATGTGTGGCAATAGTATAACAAAATATGGTGTGCATAAGGCCCAGGGATGAGGCGGCAGGGCATGACCATGTGCCACCCTTCCATGTAAGAGGACCCATAAGGTGTGTTGTACATAATCCATGGTAGTACTAATATAAAATGATAAGGTGGCATGGGTCCTCCATGCACCACCCCTCCACCTAGGCAGTCCCACGCCTGCACGTAGTGAGATATGGCCCAAGGACCATGGGAGAAGTAATATAAAATAGGTGGAGATGGATATTATATTGGATTATTCCCTCCATGTAGGATAGGCCCATGTGGGGGGGGGGGTGTAGAAAGTCCAAGAATGCAAGTTAAATAATGGGAAAGTAGGATGAGGTGGCAAGATTCCTTGTGCCAACCCTCCACTTGTCCTCTTAGATGTTTGAACATATTATAAAATTGGGAAGAGGCCAAGGGAGTATCTTAGACTTGGGATATAGGGGTTGATGTATGTGGAAAAATGAGGCAAAGGGTTATCGCACACAATTGAGAGTGTGTAACCGTCTAGCCCACATGGGACACTCTTCCACACACACCCTGCATGTGGGAGGATGCATTTATTGAGGCAACCTTTAATGGCCATTAACACTCTCTAGACACAAAACTCAGACACTAAGCTTCTTTCTAACACAGTTAGCTTGACCAAAAATAAAAGAGAAAAAGAGGCTTGGCCAAGATTCTCTAAAACAAACCCAAGACTTTCCATAGACCATGTTGAGGCAAAGAGGACAAAATGACCATGACCAATAAATATTATTAGAAGGAGAAGCTATTGCCCACTGGTTAGACATGAGTTTATAAGCTATTGCCCACGGGTTACACAGGAGTTTATATTAGGGGACAAAAGCGGAATTAGTTGCGAGAGCTATGGCACAAAGGAAGGAAGGCAAGCCAAGTGTGAGAAGAGGAGAGGAGAATAATAATAAGGCAAAGGATGATTCAAGCAAAAACGACGAAGGGATGATACTAAGGCATGCAAGGTAAGCAATGGCGTGAAGCCGGCATATTAGGATTGGCCGGCTTCTACGTGTTCTCCATGACAACCGTCAACCGTCCGATGCTCCATCAACGGTCTCCATGCATCCTTAGACAAGTATACGCTTCCTCCTCTGTCCCTCTTTGTGTTCCGCAATGGCGGATATACCCAGTCGTCATCCGGCCTCTCATCCCCTAGTCCCACAACAGTACCTTCCTTGCCTACCTCGTTCCATCTTCCTCGGAAATACCGGTTCTCACCTTGTCCTCTGCCTCATGTGAGTTTGCCAGCCTTGGTCCCCTCCTTTCTGCCCCTGGAATTTTGCATTTTGCTGTGGATCGATCTCTCAGAAGAGCCTTCCAACTCGACCTTGCATGCAAATTGGTGAATTTTCCTGCCTCAAAGAACCCATTTCGGATCCAAAAGCTCGTCCCGAAAACGCTGAGTGATCTGCTGATTCAAGCTCCCGGTGGGGAGTCGAGCTCGAACTGACACCGTTCCCTTCCAGGTCGAGCTTGCATGCAAATTGTAAAATTTTCAGCCCTATTTCGGATCCAAAAGCTCGTCTTGAGAGTGATCTGCTGATTCAAGCTCCTGGTGGGGAGCTTCCAAGTCGAGCGCAGCTTTAGCTGACTTCTTCCGAGAAATTGTGCCAGTTGAGAGGAAGTTCTCCCATTCATGAATGGGCACTAGAGGTGGTGCACCCTGGAAAGGCTTCCAACCCTCCAAGCCAGCTGGATCTGCACCAATCTGGTGGCATGGGGATGATCCGCTGCCCCTAGAACCCTCCTATCAGAGCTCCAACCCCGATCACAGTTTCCAGAGTAGTTTTACCGGAGGTGCATTGTCGGAACTTAGCACGCTACAGGACGACAATGGAACGATGTTTGTTGTTCCCGTCCGTGGTTCAGAGACCCCCCTCACTCGGGCCAAGCTGCCAGGGATACATGGCTCATCTACGCCAGAGGTACAGAGGAAACTCGCTGACGCAGACCCTGAAAATGTTCATGAGGTGGCAATGAGGCTATACAAGACGCTCAAACTACATGGGCTGTCAGGAGAAGCGGAAAGGGCGTTCAGGCATCTCAATGAGGCAGGCCATATCAAAGATGAGGACAAGGAGAGAGAAAGCGAGGAGCTGGTGGGGATGGAATACATCCTCAAGAATGGAATAGTCAGTTACCTCCGGGATGTAGCTCGTATTACACCACCTATTCCTCGGCAGGTACAAACTAGTGATAGTTTGTAGTTATAGAATCTTTGATTGATAGAAAACTGGAACAAATCTTTGCAATAGATCATGACGTATGTATTTTAGGTTGTTCGCTTCATGGGAATCCATTACACAGCGAAAATACCGATCGGACCGGATGGATATGAGACCTTCGGGAAGAAACTCCTTGGTTGCTTCTTGGGTCCTTTCATGAGCATCGGCAGAAAAAAGGAGTACGTAGAGATCGAAATTTTGAACGACGTACTTGGCTACGTGATGCCGGGATCGATGACACTGCTCTTAGGACCACCAGGTAGAGAAGGGACGTGCTTGAATTGCATCTCGTTATGGGGGGTTACGTCGATGTATAATCGATCACTCTTTACAGGGGATGTGGTGGAACAGATTTAAATTTCCATTCGATTATATCTATATATGTTAAGACGTCGATCTAATCGTCTGCAGTGCCTAATGTGTGGGTTTTGCAGGAAGTGGGAAGAGTTCTCTCCTGAAGGTGTGTCTCAGGGAGTCCATGCATTCTACAGTTCAATGGAAATGGAATGCTTGTCTCCCAATTGTTTCCGAAAGCTATCTACTGAGACCTTCGTGAACGCCGCAGGTTCTCGCTGGAAGAGCTCAGGTTAACCGGAGTACAACCTTGGATGGAACGGTCTTATATAACGATATGGAAGCTTCCGAGGTTGTTCTCACTCGACTGATAGCTTACATCAACGGGCAGCTGAACAAGTAATTAACTGACCATTGCTCACCAAACAATCCCAACAGCAAAATTCGGATGTTTAAACTGATCTCAGCTCCACAACGTGGTCGCAGGCACATCCCGTATCTGACTGTTCGTGAGACTCTAGAGTTTGCTGAGGACTGCACGCAGGGTATGCGGCCTGAAAACTTTTCACCCCAAATGAGAAAGTTTTTCGCTCACGCACTGGTGGAAGGTCAAGATCCCTTCCTCGAGTATGTGATGCAGGTGCTTGGCCTCAAATCTATCGAGCATCATTTAGTTGGGTCAGGCCAAGACGGAATCACAGAGAACGATCGAGCCCGGCTGACCACAGCTGAAATAGCGTTGGGTACTTACTCTGTGCTACTGTACGACCAACCTTGCTCGGGACAGGACTCCCTCGCCACTTACGATCTGGTGAACACACTTCGCGCCATCAGTCGAATACAACAGTGCTCCGCCGTGATGGCGTTGGTGCAACTTTCTGAGGAGGTTTTTGATCTTTTTGATCGTGTCATCTTGCTTGGAGAGGGCCAGATTCTCTACCAAGGGCCCCGGCAGGATGTTCTCCAATACTTCGCGAATCTTGGGTAAGTGAAGAATGATGGATGATCTGTTAGCCATACATTCAATTACTGTACAATCCACCTATGGAAAAAACGTTTTGAGGTTTTGCTAACCAAGCACGTCTATCCTGTAGTTATGTAAAGCCAGCTCACGTGGATACAGGCGATTTTCTTCAAGATATTGCCGCTGGTGAAGGGGCACAATACGTTGATCATGGCCAAAGGGATTTGCATGTAGAAGAGCTCGTTCTGGCATTCAAAGATTCAGATCTGTATCAAGATATCCTTCGCATAGTTTACAGTGAAGATGTGCTACATACATTCTGGGTGGAAAGTGAGCCTAGTTTGGGTTTGTCTGTCCGGACCGCCGAAACGCAGTCATATGATGCAAATGTTTATGAAGACCAAAGCTCACAGCGTCCAAGCTTAGGTAGGTGCAATCAAAGACAAATGTTACTCGATATTCTTTGTGCCACAATTTTATTCATCACCAGTGCTGATCTACTCCATGCCACTTGGATTTTTCTGCAGAGGTCGTGGTTGCAAAATTGTCAAAGAAGGTGGATTATACTCGTGGAATAGAGAGCACAGGACGCATTCGGATTGGAGACGTGGTGACTGGCATTTCTACGAATGATGGAGAGATGAAGTATATTGCCGTGGGATCAGAGAAAGACCAGCAGACCAGGGCTGAATCGGTGTACACGATGCTAAAGAATGCAAGGGGACATGTGAGACTACAAGCGGAGCGCCTGATAGACGAGGTGCAGTCATATTTGCGCAAGATGTAAATTGGAACTATGGCAATCATACACGAAGCAAAACTAATTTACATCCATGGCAATCATACACGAAGCAAAACTAGAGTTATCAACCTTTTACTTCCTGCTAAAAGTGCTTGTTCTGTGGGTGCAGCCTGAGGGAGAAGACGAAATAGTCGATGAGTTGCCATTTTCAAAGCCTTTTGTGCAAAACCGATGGGACTCGGCTAAAACTCTCATTAAGAGGCAAGTGAAGGTAGCCAAGAGACTACAAATTCTGATCAAGCTACGATTGCTTCAGGTGCTTTGCGTTCTTTTCTCTCAATCAAATTGTAGAATATGACTCTTACATCACCAAGTTTAGGCTTCACATACTTTCAGATGCATGCTTTTAGATTAATATCATCTCGATTTTGTACTCTATTAGTGACCATGCAGACTGCGGATTGCAGGTGATTATTCTCGGGCTTTTTACCGGCTCTCTGTTTTGGCATGCTGGTGGAGTGTACGACCCTTTGGATCTCACTTTGGTGCGTGCAATGGGATTTGTGTGCAACATGAGCATTTTGCTTGTCAATTTGGTCCAGCTTCCTGTGTACATGTTGCAAAGACCCATATTTTACAAGCAGAGAGCTCAGCGCTTTTTTCGAGCTTCATCTTATGTGATCGCTCATTGCACCATCAATATTCCTCAATCTTTTGTTGAGGTACAATTTCGACTCCTGAATTGGTGGATCCACCTTTTGGTTACAATTCACAGCAAAATCACGGTTTTTGCAGCTGTGATTCAAGGAAAACCAAAATTGGCAAGACTCCGGGCTGATAACGTTGTGCTGTTATTGTTTGCAGGCCTTGGTATATTCTGTGTGCGTCTACTTTATGGCCGGTCTTTCATTAAATAAGAACGGAGTACATTTTCTTGAATATGTGGCCCTTCTCTTCATGATCTGCTACATGGGCTCCTGCGTGACTCTTCTCCTAAGTGCTGTTTCCCCTATACTCGAAGCGGCTAATGCCTTAGCTGGTGAGGGCAGATTCTGTATCATAATATTCAATTTCACGTTCTCTGTTTCTTCACTCTCCTTACCATCCTGTTGCCTCAAAGATGTTTTGAATACTCACTTGCTGATCCTTTTGCTCTCCTTTTCCCGATGTTCTATGTACAGGGTTGATTGTATCCATTTTTCTGCTGTTCAGCGGCTTTGTCATCTACCCGAGCAACATCCCCAACTTTTGGAAATGGCTCCTCTATATGAATCCGCTCCATTGGGCCAACTTAGTGTATTGCATGACTCAGATCGGAGAGACCTACACAGACCCTTGCTCGCAATACATAGGCAGCGCGCTGGACTTCTGCGACATCTACCCGAATCTGACGGTGGGCGAGGCGTACTTGGAGAGGTACCAGCTGGCGACGATCAAGCACAAGCACTGGCTAGCGCTGTCGTACGGGGTGCTGGTGGCGTGGATCGTGGTGATAAACGTGCTGTGCTTCGTGGCATTGAACAAGATGAATTTTCCGGAAGGGAATCAGGCGTTGCCGAGGCCGTCGAAGGGGGGGGAGAAGGCGAGGGTGTGGAGCGTGGTGGAGAGGGAGACGACAACGGAGGAGGCATCGTCGAGGAGGGGGTGGGGGGGGGAGTGGATGAGCAGCCGGGGGGGCGGGGATGAGGAGGAAGGGATGGATCAGGCGAATGGGTGGAAGAGAGCGAACATACCGGTGCAAAGTGTAACGCTATCGTTTTACAATTTGGTGTTCGAGACGATGAATGAGAGGGTGGTGTTGAACAGAGTGTCGGGATGGGCGAAGCCAGGGAACATGCTAGCGTTGATAGGGAGTTCGAAATCGGGGAAGACGACGTTACTGAAGGTGTTAGCAGGTCGTACTGCTCCTGGGAAGCTCGAAGGTGATATACTCGCCAATGGCTTCAAAGCTTCTTCGTCGTCGTTCGCTCGTATTTCTGGATTCGTAGAACGTCTTGACGCTCATCAACCCTTCCTTACAGTTCGTGAATCTCTCGAATTCAGCGCCTCCCTCCGTCTCGACCACCAAATCTCTCCCTCCCATCGCTCCGCCTATGTCCAGCTCGTCCTCCAGCTCCTTGGCCTCTCTCACGTCAGTGAACAGCTCGTTGGTTCCATCCGTGACGCCGCTGGTCGTACCTATGAAACCGCTAAGAAAATCACCATCGCCGTCGAACTCGCCGCTAACCCCAGCTTGCTCTTCCTTGATGAACCCACCTCCGGCCTCGATAGCGTCGGCTGCCGCAACATCTTGCTCGCCCTCCAGACCATCGCCAGCACCGGTCGCACCGTCGTTAGCACCATGCAGCACCCCAGCGCTGCCGCTCTCGCCACCTTCAGCAACGTCCTCATCCTCAGCACCGGCGGCGAGCAGGTCTACTTCGGACCCGTCGGATTCAATTGCCAGGAGCTCCTGCGCTACTTCGCGGCCATCCCCAAGGTGCCTCCCTACATGGACTCGCAGAACCCCTTCACTTATGTGCTCGACATGCTCGGAGCAGGCATCAAGCGTCGCGAGCCCATCCACAACTTCGCTGCCGTCTACCGTAGCTCCTCCTTGGCTTCCTCCAACGCCGATGAACTTCATCGTCTCCGTCGCCAAAACCGTCGCCGTGCTCTCAAACCCGTCTCCTCCTCTTACGTCGCCCCTCTCCCCCGCCAAGCTTCCATGGTCTTCCTTCGCACGCAACGCTTCCTCTGGCGCAACACCTCCTACACCTTCGGCCGCCTCACCGGCTCCATCGCCCTCGGCCTCTTGATGGGCTCTATCTATGTTAGCATTGGCTATGGAGACTCCTTCCGGCTCACCTCGCGCTCGCTGTACATCTACATGCAGGTCATGTTGATCGGGGTGATTACCTCCAACAACGTCGTGCCTCAGGTCGGCTCCGATCGCCTCGCATATTACCGCGAGCGCCGAGCCCATATGTACTCGCCCGTCTTCTACCCTATAGCATGGGTACTCGCAGAGATCCCTTACTTGCTCCTCGCCTCTTTGGCCTTTGCAGGTATCGGCAATGGCATGGCCGACATTGCGACTGATTCATTTGGCAACTTCGTCACCTATTGGCTTTCCCTCTTTGTCTTCACCCTCTCCGTTGCGTACTTTGGCATGCTTCTCACCCTTGCCACCTCCCTTCCCATCCTTGCTGCCTTTGTTGTCTCCATTATCACCTCCATGTGGGTTAGTGGCTCTGGTGTCGTCGTCCCCTTCAAGAAAATCCATCGCGCCTACAGATGGATATTTTGGGCCAATCCTTACCAATACGTGGTCAACACCCTCACCGCCGTCAGCTTCTACTGTGACACCTCCTCCCCCCGGTGTCTTAGTTGCGCCCCCGGAGTTCCTTGCCCGGCTTGCCCCTGCAAGCAGCTCTCCAATTATAACTACACCTTTGCTTGGGATAAACTTGAGGGAGTGCGGTCCATTCGAGCCCATACAATCGGTCTCGACTTCGCGGCTCTGCTTGGCATGTCGATCTTGTTCGCAGGTTTAGCATTCTTAGCATTTGCAATTTTCAGGCACAATGCAAACCCAGTCAACCGATAAATACACAATTCGGACTCTTAAATTGATTGACTAATCTATATACGGGTGGCGAAGCCACAATTGACTAGAAAATTATATTTTGACTTGGGAACTTTTGACCAATAAATTTAAGCGTATTTCCTCCGAGGAAGGATTTTTTCATCTTTACCTAGCAAATTACTTCTACCACATAGATCAACGTCTACTTTTCCCATTGGGTAATGTCACTTTTCTTTTCTTACATGGCAATGTCCCCCCATTTTTCTTGCACGAGTTTTACCATGTGGCAATAGTAGGATTTACTAGTCACATGGGAAAATTGGAGGGCAATATTGAGATATGAGAAAAGTTCATTTCCACATGAAAAATAATAAACTACCATATATGACATTGTGCATCCTCAAAATGTTTAACATGATTGACTATATTGGAAGTTAATTGGAGTACATAATGACCTAAATACAATTGACATAGTAAAGTTCCTCCAAACAAAGTAATGAAGGAAGAGACATTGAAAAATCAAGGTAAAATGTAAGCCGTAATTGATGATATATACAACTCTCTCTAATGATGAAAGGTTGTCACAACAACACAAAGCAACTATAGACATGCTTGATAGACGCGCAAAATAACAGGCGCGTCTATAGGTATTACTTGAATAGAGAAATTACGGGCACGTCTAATAGCATGTCTAACAGCTCGTCTATTCGTGCGTGTATTGACACATCTATTTGCGTGTTTACATTGAATAAATACGGGCCCGTCTAACACTGCGTTTGTCAATGCGTCTATTTGCACGTGTATTAGCGCATCTATTAGTGCGTCTATACTAAGAATTAGATGCGTATTTAGATGCAAAACAGAGAATATAAAAAGTGAGATTTTGGTGTACATCACTCCTTTCCAAACATTACCCATGATTACCAAAGCACATAATTTTAACAAAAACATCAATGCTTTTTTGCAAGCCCACATATACAAGAATTAAGTGAGGTGAGAAGAGTGAGACAATATGTAAAATAGTTTTGCCAATATCAATGATGGGCTATGGTTCAATCTCATCGTCAATGGGATCAACCCTTGCCAAACTATATACTTCAAAATCCAAACAAGTGTTTAGATCTACAAATACATTCAACCCAGTACTACTTGTGCTACTCATGTGCTCATCGGAATCAGCATCACCAATGGTAGGCTCGTCCTCATGGGTAATGGCCTCAATATCTGTATCTCCTATCTCATGATCATCCTCCTCTCTCGTATCACGGTCATTATTACGTCCATAGCCATGATCATCCCCATACGCTCCATATTAGTAAATGTACTATACATCACTTTGGAACGTGGCATAATAGGTATGACATGCCACCATCTGTTATTATCCACCATTGGTTGATAGACAACCTAATTCAAACACAAATACAATCATGTTATTTTCCTTGCATCGAAGGTATCAAATATTTAAAAGCGAGTATTTTTATATGTGTGCACAGTACCTATTTACATTGTTGCAGTAGTACTAGTGTGTCCTTCCTACTTTGCCAAAACTTTGTGGAGTCAATAGTTACAAAGCCACTTGCATGGCGTTTGATTGTTGCATTAGGGCCTCTTTCCACCATGTCCTTAAACCACTTTGCATCCAAAACATACACAAAGAAGCGTTGAAAGTCAAGCTTAATAATATCTTGGATTATGCAACAATAATCATCCATGGCTCCATTGGCTCCCTCAAAGCTAGCAATGACGTCGCAATCTTGTGTGTTTCTCTTATCATCAATCCGTTGTGTTCGAAAATGCTTGCCCTCACACCATATAGCATTGAACATAGTGCACTACACCAAGAAAAAATCAATTAAATAAGCAATCTAAATTATTGAAAGCTCCTAACTTATGGATAATATTCTATATACCAACCTTGCTCATGCATCCCCTAGCATACTCCCATTCTTCCATTGTGATATGCATCGCCTCCTCTTTCTCTGCTTTCTCCATTTCATCAAGTATCCAATCCACATGAATATCCTTTGGAAGTGCTCTTAGATACTGAGGGTATGGCACACGAGATCTGTGGTGTGAACGAAAGAGGGCCCTTTTTTCTTATCTTCTTGCCTTTGCATCCTCGTATCTTGTCACCCATATTTTCATCATATCACTACTAAGCACGCAATAGAGGTTGATACTATTATTCAACTCCGTGTCTATTACTTTGTTGCATCCTTTCCCTTGAGGCACAATAGAGGTCATCCTTAGGTCTTCATCATCTCTCCATAGTCGTGGGAGAGAGCCACTACAATGCATAGGCCATTTTTTGACAAAAATATCGACGCTTTTTACATTACATTTTTTTTTTCACAGGCACAAACGTCTCTATAAAAGTCGCTAAAAGCGTCGGAAAAGAACCGTCGCTATATACCGACGATGCTAAACATCGCTATATAGCGACACTGTTAATCGTCGCTATATAGTGACACTGGTAAACGTCGCTATATAGCGATGATTAACAGAACTTAAAAAAAAGGATTAGTAGGGCTAAACAGGGCTTGCTATGGCCCTGTTTAGCCCCACTAATCCTTTTTTTTTTGTAATTATAAAATAAAGTCTTTTTATAACAAAATTTTCTCTACGAAAAGGGTGATACAAAATCGCTCAAATGAAATGATCAAGCAACAAAAGCATATACATGTCGAACATACACAACATTGTTTGTTACAAAATTACCCTTTCGAAAGGGCGATACAAAATTGCTCAAACGAGCGGATATACAAAATGACATACAGGACGAAGAAAATGCTTATACTACCACTACTACTACTTCTACTCATCCGAATCCAAATGGTCCTCGTCTTGTTGGCCTGTTCATTGGTCCTCGTGAGCTACGCCTTCTCCCTGATCCTCGTCATGTGCGTCTAATCCCTAGCCCTAGTGATCGCTCGCCTCCGATGATGGGACCCTTGAGCTTTGATCCTAAGATTGAACCATATAAATCAAAAATTAGATTGGAACTTAAAGGATAAAACAATTTAAAAAGTGAGATTACAAGTAGGAGTAAACTTATACCGTGTGAGCAACCACCTTAGCCCAATCGACCGTCGGTCACATTGCCTCTTGCTCAATAAACATGGCTTTGTTCCTATCCAAAATGCGCGTCGTGTCTCTGCATCTGTAGGAAGACGACCCATCGCAGCTTGCTGTGGATCCAATTTACGAGAGTTAGAGTTAGCTAAAGTGCATGTAATATGTAGTAAAACAAATAGAACAATACATTAAATGAGAAGAAAACGTAGACTTACCATGGTTGCCTCGAATGCCAACCGTTCGCCTACACCAAAGTGCGAAGTACATACAACGTCTAGCCATCTCTTCGCAGTCCTCCTCTAACCCTCGAACAATTCGGGATGGTCCCTATTCTGCTTCTTGAAGAACTTTCAATCAACTTTGTCTGCCCAGCTGGGTTCAGCCAACCCCTTTGTGATGGAAGTCCGCAAGGTTGATCTACGATGCTTCAAGACGAAACCCATGCGCTCTCGCATATAATTCTCATTAAACTCCCAATTTGGAGGGTTAGGGTATTTTTGTTTTAATTCATCGATGACCGCCTGCTTCTTTTGGTCATCTTGATACCACCAATCGGTAGCAATGCTGCTCTTAAAGTGATGGCCCATCAACCGCCTCATGGTGGCCATCACTTCTTTGCCCTTTCTATCTTCTATTATCTCTCTGATAGCTGTGATTTGATAGGAGAGATCCCCTGATGAGTAAGGAGGACTGATGGTAGTAGAGTCAGAAGGAGTGGAAGCTATGCGAGCGCTTCCGGAGCAAGGAGTAGCAGTGGGAGTAGGAGAGGGCAAGGGACCTAACTGATACTATGTATTTGGACCAAGTGGAGACCTATAGGAACATGAGTGTGCTGACTCGTCTACATCTCCCGAGTCAGCACAACATAAGCTGCCCTTCCTACTCTTCCTTCCCTTACGAGAGGCATGCGCAGGTGATGACCCCTCGGTCGAAGGGGCATGAGGGGATGGCTGGGCAGTACGTCCAGCTATCAGCGTAGGGAAGGGAATTACTGAGGTCCTCTGAGATAGCAGAGAGAAGAATCTCGCTGCCTCCTCATCGCTCATCTATGCTACAAACTCGTCGGGACTCCCGACAAAGCCATGCGCAGCTAGGTTCCCTAAGGGTTAGTCGTAGTGCTATGTGGAAGAGGAGTCGGACTAGGGGTAGTTGTAGTGCTAGGTCCGAGAAGACTCGGACTAGGGGTAGTCCTCGGGGTAGTCGCCTGAGATGAATCAAAGTCCTCTGGAGCATATAGATCGTGAGCTCTCCTCCTACGAGGCTGTTCGTTCTCGTCGGATGAGCGACGTGATCCCATGTCTAACATAGACACAAACACGAAAAAAAAAAAACAAACATAAGCATAGGCATAGGCATAGGCATAGGCATAGGCAAAGAGGGAGAGAAGAGGAAGAAGAGGAAGAGGAAGAGGAAGAAGAGGAAGAGGAATCTGAAGAAGAGGGAAAAGAGAAGGGGGAGGAGAAGAGGAAGAAGAGGAAAAGGAAAGAGGAAGAAGAGGGAAAGGAAGAGGAAGAAGAGGAAGAAAAGGAAGAAGAGGGAGAGAAGAGGAAGAATTGAGAAAGAAGAGAGAAAGAAGCTGGAAAGGAGAGGGGAAGAGAGGAGAAGAGAGAAGAAGAGAGAAAGAAGAGAGAATAAGAGAAGGGGGAAAGAGAGAAGAAGAGAAGGGGGAAAGAGAAGGGAAAGAAAAGAGAGAAAGAAGAGGAAGAAGAGGGAAAGGAAAGAGGGAAAGGAAGGAGGAAGAAGGAGAGAAGAGGAAGAAGAGAGAAAGAAGAGGGAAAGAAGAGGGAAAGGAGAGGGGAAAAGAGGAGAAGAGAGAAGAAGAGGAAGAAGAGGGAGAGAAGAGGAAGAAGAGAGAAAGAAGAGAGAATAAGAGAAGGGGGAAAGAGAAGGGAAAGGAAAGAGGGAAAGGAAGAGGAAGAAGAGGGAGAGAAGGAAGAGGGAGAGAAGGAAGAGGAAGAAGAGGAAGAAGAGGGAGCGAAGAGCATAAGAGAAGAGGAATCTCTTATGCTCATGCATAAGCATAAGCAATTTTATGCTCATGCTTATGTTTATGCATGAGCATAAGAGAAGGGGGAAAGAGAGAAGAAGAGGGAAAGGAAAGAGGGAAAAAGAGGGAAAGAAAGAGAGAAGAAGAGGGAAAGGAAGAAGACATTGGAAAAGAGGAAAGAGGGAGAGAAAGAGAGAAGAAGAGGGAAAGAGAAAAGAGGAAAAAAGATTATGCATGAGTATATGTCTACTTCTCTTATGCTCATGCATAAGCATAAGCACTCTTATTCTCATGCTTATGTTTATGCATGAGCATAAGAGAAGGGGGAAAGAGAGAAGAAGAGGGAAAGGAAACAGGGAAAAAGAGGGAAAGAAAGAGAGAAGAAGAGGGAAAGGAAGGAAAGAGGGAAAGAGGAAAGAGGGAGAGAAAGAGAGAAGGGGGAAAGAGAGAATAAGAGAAGGGAGAAAAAAGAGACATATGCTCATGCTAATGCATGAGCATATGTCTACTTCTCTTATGCTCATACATTAGCATAAGCATGAGCATATGCTTATGCTTATGCTTATGCTTAAGCATATGCTCATGCTTATGCTTATGCATGAGCATAAGAGAAGGGGGAAAGAGAGAATAAGAGGGAAAGGAAAGAGGGAAAGGAAAGAGAGAAGAAAAGGGAAAGAGAGAAGAGAAAAAAAGAGACATATGCTCATGCGTATGCATGAGCATATGTCTACTTCTCTTATGCTCATGCATAAGCATAAGCCTTCTTATGCTCATGCTTATGTTTATGCATGAGCATAAGAGAAGGGGGAAAGAGAGAAGAAGAGGGAAAGGAAAGAGGGAAAAATAGGGAAAGAAAGAGAGAAGAAGAGGGAAAGGAAGGAGAGATTGGAAAAGAGGAAAGAGGGAGAGAAAGAGAGAAGGGGGAAAGAGAGAATAAGAGAAGGGGGAAAAAAGAGACATATGCTCATGCTTATGCATGAGCATATGTCTACTTCTCTTATGCTCATGCATAAGCATAAGCATGAGCATATGTCTCCTTTTCTTATGCTCATGCTTATGCATAAGCATAAGCATAAGCATATGCTCATGCTCATGCTTATGTATGAGCATAAGAGAAGGGGGAAAGAGAGAATAAGAGCGAAAGGAAAGAGGGAAAGGAAAGAAAGGAGAAGAGGGAAAGAGAGAAGAGGAAAAAAAAGACATATGCTCATGCTTATGCATGAGCATATGTTTACTTCTCTTATGCTCATGCATAAGCATAAGCATTCTTATGCTCATACTTATGTTTATGCATGAGCATAAGAGAAGGGGGAAAGAGAGAAGAAGAGGGAAAGGAAAGAGGGAAAAAGAGGGAAAGAAAGAGAGAAGAAGAGGGAAAGCAAGGAGAGATTGGAAAAGAGGAAAGAGGGAGAGAAAAAGAGAAGGGGGAAAGAGAGAATAAGAGAAGGGGGAAAAAAGAGACATATGCTCATGCTTATGCATGAGCATATGTCTACTTCTCTTATGCTCATGCGTAAGCATAAGCATGAGCATATGTCTCCTTTTCTTATGCTCATGCTTATGCATAAGCATAAGCAAAAGCATATGCTGATGCTTATGCTTATGCATGAGCATAAGAGAAGGGGGAACATCGACAGGGTACATGCATTGCTTGAAAGGAGCATTTTCAAAGGACAATAAGCTTGGTGGGCTCAAGTCTCATGATTGGCACAAGGTCTTATAGGTATTGTAAGTAGAATTAGTGTACCGATAATCATGATGCGTTAGTGTAATTATTATTATGTTATTTTGTTGACATGACTTCTTTATTGCTTTGATAGTTCATCCTCCCAATTACAATAAAAGGGTGCTTACGAGAAGATGTTAGAAATGCTATATTCAAGATCTGTGGTGTTGTGAGGTATGCTTACTATCAAATTGCATTGAATGTATTTTCTTTAATTTAAGCTGATTAATCTGTAGAATGATTATGAAAATATCTTACATCGACATGTGAAATAGGTGGATATCTCAAAAAGAGATCTCCATATCAAGCATCGAGAAGGCTACGGAATCCATCGAAGCCGTATGCTTGCTTGAGAAGCACTTTCCCTCGAGCATTATGACAACTCAAGTCCACTTGCTTGTGTACATAGTTGATGAGGTGGCTATAGCAGGTACCGTTCATAGTCGATGGATGTTTTTTCTCAAGCGGTTTATGAAAACTTTAAAGGGATTTGTAAGACAAAGAGCAAGACCAGAAGCAAGCATGGCAGAGGGATGGCTTGTGCAAGAGTCATTAGTATATATCACAGAGTTTCTTGCATCCACGGATCCCGATATGCCGCAAGCTTGGCATAACAAGGATGATGATCGCATCATTGGCGAGGTTCCCCAAGGAAAAGGGATTGAAAGAAAGATGAGCGAAGAGCAAATGGAGAAATTCAATAAGTTTTGTATCCTCAATAGCCTTGAGATGCATAAGTGGATTGAGAGATATGAAGTGGCCAAAGCAGAAAGAATAAATGCAAGGATGAGATTCAGAGTAATGTGCAGGCGATCATAACCATATCCATGGGATCAGGCTCTTCTCCCTACTCACATGTCACTTGATGGGCTACAATTGGCTCTACGTAAAGCCGAACGTGATGGAGAGACAATAAACGAGTGCGAGCGAGAGTTATCATCTGGATGTATGGTGCATGTAAGTTTCTTACCTCTTGATGTAATTATGTAATTATTTGTGGCAATATACACTCTAAAATAGATGCATCTTCATTATTTTAATGATGCTCTTTTATAGTACAAAAAGTACAGTGCATTATGGTCATATGGACGACATTTTCACGTGGAATGCATCGATTCAATTTTTGTCACGTATGATTGTGGAGTCATGGCTAACTTCACACAAGATAGCCGAGCAAGTGCTTCGGATACCAATCTTCTCTCCTCATAGTTGGATTATTGTGGAACCATACGCGACATCTATGAAGTTGATTTCAGACGATTTAGTATTTTCATTCTTGATGTAAAGTGGTTTAGAACTATTTACAACGGTCCCCATGCAACAGTGAGAAAAGACAGTAGTAGTTTCTTTGCAATAGACTCCACCAAACATTGGACCGATGAAAGTGATACTTTTATTCTTCCCGAGCAGTGTGAGCAGGTGCATATTAATGATTTAATTAATCAAAGCTTTCGTTTTTAAAGATCCATTTTGATACATGTACTTGAGCATAATTTCATATATATAATTGACGACATTTGGCACCCATCTTCAATATAGGTGGTTTTTCATCCGGATCGTTCTGATCCAAGATGGTGGTACGTGATCCAAGTTGCACCACGAAGTAAGCAAATTTTTGAAGATAGAGATGTGGATATGGAGATGCCACTATCAATGCCAAATCCAATTAATGAATCTAGTGAAGAAGATGTAGATCACCATATGAGCCAAGAGGAAGATGCGCATAATGACATTGCATGGGAGGAAGATGGAGATCATGATATTGAGGAAGAAGACAACGATCATCAAGAATCACCACACTTTATTGAAGAAGATTATCAAATACTTTTAGGTGAACGTACAATGCTAGAGTACGATGATGATATAGGAGATCGACTCGGTATAGAGTTGGAGATGGACTTGTTTGGTGCCTTAGACTTGGCTCAAGATGAAACAGTTGATGTAAATGCTCTTAATTGATTTTTCTCATCTCAAACTTGGACATGAATATATGAGCTTCAACGGCTTGATGTACATGCTCTCATTTTTTTATTCTCTATGAGATCAAACATGTATGAAAATTTAAAAAAATTTGTCATTGGAAAAAACTAACTTTTAAGGCCTATATGGAAAAAAAAACCTCTTTGGAAAATGTCACTATAAAATAGTATATCAGTGTCACTATATAGCAACACTTAAAAGTTGCTATATAGCGACCTTTATAAAAGTCGCTATATAGTGACTTTTGGCAAGCATCGCTATATAGCGATGCTTTACAGAACTCCTTTTCATACCAATGATTAATGCTACGCGAGTGCTAAATGTCGGTATGTAAACATCTCAATAGGATCCGTGTGTAGTAGTGAGCTATCCACATCAACAAGAAAGTTCTCAGAAATATATACAAGTGACTCTTGTACCAACCAACCCTCGGCCATGCTACCTTTAGGTCTTGCATTTTGTCTCACGAAGACCTTCAAGGTCTTCATGAAGCACTCGAGGAAGAACAGTCATTGTGCATGTATAGTACCGCAAGTACATCCATAGACGGTTTGCAAGTTTAGTAACTCAAGGGAGGCATGTAGAACAAAGAATGTGCACCCCTCAAACAGTGGAGTCGATGCTACGGTAAAAAGATCGTCCTGCTCCATGCTATCATCCCTCCCTTCGAATTGATGGACGGCAGAGGGCTACTATCACCATCACTCCATGCTTCCGTAACGATCCCTTTTGAAGATCCCACCTCATATTGCCGACGCTTCGCCTCCTCACAGTGAGCATAGGGCAACATATGGGGTGTGGCACTGCATCCTGTATCAAATTAAAACGGGATCATAACTCAAACATATGAACACCCATAGGTATCTCAATCAACATTAACTCTTTAACAGTTACCATGTTTACAGTCGCATCCCATTCTCCATACTTTGACATGTGATTGAGTGTAATCCTGCGTGCACGATACATGTTTCCTCGACATCAATCACACATACATTTGATTTTTTTCTCCAACCACATTTCGCGATTGTGGATATGGAGGGATTCATCCTTATTGGAGCTACTTATTGAAAATGAAGACATCCTACAAACAAACAACCCAAAAAAATTTGCTTTTCTTCAAATATTTAATTTTAAAACTCTGTGGCATGTCTAAAGGCGCGTCTAAAACTGCATCTGCTCTGTGTATCTAGACGCGCAATTACACGTGTATTTAGACGCGCTATTAAATGTGCTTATAGACGCGGTTTTCAAATCTGCTTTTAGCGCGCTTGCTTTGCTTTTCTTTACATTACTTATACTTCACGTGGCTTTCTTGTTGTGCTATTAATAGATCCACAGTTTCAACGCTTAAGAGGAAGGCACCCACACTTACTTCCAAGCTTACAGGAGAAGAGGGTGAACAAGGAAGAGAAGCAACTTTGAAGAAGGAGAAGAAGCTTCCATACCTTTGTCTAAGGTAAGTCTCTTTATAGTTGATCTTTTTTGGAAGTTGCTCTCTTTGGATTTGTCCTTTGTTGTATCCAAGAAACGAATGATTTTGGTATCAGTGTTACGTTTTTGTGTCGGGCGCATGTCTTTTTCTACTTTTTAGAATAGTCCGTCTACTGGAGAACGTCTAAAACCACATCTATAGGTGCGTCTAAACTGTTTGTAGACACAGACAGCCGCATCTATAGATGCACTGTTATATGCAAAAATAGATGCGCTTCTCAGATGCATCTATAGACGCGCTCCGATAGTAATCTTTTCTTCCCTTCCCCTTTCTTCTCAACTCATCAGTAATTGTCTTTTTTTCTTTTTTCCAGTTCATCATGTGGCGAGGAAGCTCTTCGAGCACCTGATCTCCTGGAGTCTATTTTTAGGGACTTATATAACCTGTTAGGGCACCCTCCCAGTCTTGCGTAATTATACGGGTATATGACGGATACTCTAAACACCCCCCAGGAGTCAGCACTACAGACTCCAAACCACCCCACACCAGCTGAGATTACCCCAGCGAAGTCAGGACAGCCCAACTGGCTACACAGCTGAGGCCCTTCTCCCATGCCATCTTATGCCCCTTCCCCCATGCCATCTTATGCCTCTTCCCCTATGCCATCAGGAGGTCCTTCTGTCTCACAGAGTCGTCGACGTACTCCTATGCAGTTGAGACTCGATTCTCCAGCTACGAGTGGTCCATGTAGTCTCGTGCAGTCTCCAGCTATGAGTGGCCAGTGTACTAGCTCGACACAACACGGTAGTAGGCGTTGTAGCAGGGAAAGCAGTGGGGGATGCATGGCACAGTGCTTTGGGAGGGGTGATGGTGGGGCTGTGGGGGTTAAAGGTCACTATGCCTTTACCCCGGTTAGGTACAATACTCAAACACAAATATAAATGAATGAAAAAGAAGATTAGGTTGGTTCTACACCCACCAAAACTTGTATGGCTCTCTATCTCTGTCTCTCTCCTTCTTCCGTTCTTGCTTCCATTGAGAGCACTCTCAACTGGTATCAGAGCTTGGGTGATCTAGCTAAGCGTGCGTGAATGCTTAGAAGCTCAGTAGCTTTGTGGGAGAAAGGAGAAGCTCTGTGGGAAGCTTTGTGGGTGACTTTACTCACATCTGAGTGTGCAAAGACCTTGAAGGAACCTTTGGAAAAGTCACTTTGGCTTTCCGAAGTGGTTTTGAGAGCATGTTAAGTGTTTTCAAAGAAAAAGTCGTTTTTTTAGCTTTTCCCTATTCCGTTTGATGACAGAGACTCCATATTGACTTGTAGAGGTAACTATTGCTTGCTTTTGGTCTCCACTTCACTTCAGGAGCTTGGAAACACCTTCATTCTTGAATCTAGGATCATTTCATTGGATTTCTGACTCACTATGTCAGTTTCTGCGTTTTTTGCCTGGGTGTTGGAACTCAAGTTTGGAGCAACCATCTGTCAGTTCCGGTGGACTCAGGAGGTCCTAAAACTTCTATGTTGCTCATCATTTGCACTCCGGTGGAGTTTATAAACAGCTCTGTTTCCAAAAACGTTTTTCAGTCTGTGTGTTGGATCCAGTGATTGAGACCACGGTTTCTAAAACCGTCTGTCCCATTACAAAACCGACTTTGCAACCACATGGGGTGTGTTTTCATCCAAGGTGATGTTGTCTAGGCTCACCAATGCGCCCACCATGTTTCACCATAGTTGATGATCACCGCTTTCAAGAAGCACCTGAGAGACTTTGTCGAAGTCTTCTTAGATGATGTGTGTAAACTCCAAATGGGATGATCTAAAATACTTGAAGTTAACCTTTGAGAGGTATAGATTGTATACGATATCCATGAATCCTCTCAAGTGTCAATTTTGGATCAAACACAGAGTTTTTCTTGGTCACATAGTGGCCAAGAATGGGATCTCTAATCGTGCTCTATGCGGACAGAGCCTAGCCATTGTATAAGTTATTGATAATTTTTGAGTGGACTGAGGAGTGTCAATGAAGTGAAGTGGATACCAAAAGCAAGCAATAGTTGCCTCTACAAGTCAATACGGAGTCTCTGTCATTGAACGGAACAGGGAAAAGCTCAAAAAACGACTTTTTCTTTGAAAATACTTAACAGGCTCTCAAAACCACTTCGCAAAACCAAAGTGACTTTTCCAAAGGTTCCTCCAAGGTCTCTACACACTCGGATGTAAGTAAAGTCACCCACAAAGCTTCCCACATAGCTTCTCCTTCCTTCCACAGAGCTACTGAGCTTCAAGCATTCACACACGCTCAACTAGATCACCCGGGCTCTGATACCAGGTGAGAGTGCTCTCAATGAAAGCAAGAACGGAAGAAGGAGAGAGAGAGATAGAGAGCCACATAAGTTTTGGTAGGTGTAGAACCACCCTAATCTTCTTTTTCATTCATTTATATATGTGTTTGAGTATTGTACATAATCGAGGTAAAGGCACAGTGACCTTTAACCCCCACAAACCTATCACGTGGTTTGATGCACTTGAGTCAACATACCACACATCATTGCTTTCTTCTGCACTTGTCATAGAATTGGTCATGTCTGCACCATAAATAGATGCTCATTTTTGTCATCACCCTGTCTACTAGAAGATGCATAATTCCCTTGCTGCAATTTTCCATTCATGATGTCATTCTGCTTTTTGTAGCAATCTTTAGCCATATGACCCATTTTACCATAGTAGTAGCATTCAACATTTTTGTTTGCATTTTGGCCTCTCTGCCATCCACCATGACCTCTTTGGTTCCCCTTGCCTCTAGAATTACCACATCCTCCTCCATAGGATTGATTTTCTCGAGTTTGTGGATTTTCTGATTTCTACCACAGCCTCTAGATTGGCTCCTCTACTAGTGCCTCTACCTCTTCCAGCATTTGAGTAGAAGACAGTTTCTTTTGAAGTTCCTCTTGAAGAAGATGCACCACCATTTCTCTGATCTTTAGAAATTAGAAGAGCAAACAACTCCTCAAAATCAAGAAATTTTTCACGGATGGCAATGGATGTCCGGAACTGTGCATAATATTTTCCTAGGCCATTCATGGTCACAGAAACTAGATCATCATCTTCCACTGGCAACCCAATGGAAGCAAGTGCATCTGCAATTTTCTTCATCTTCATGTGGTAGTCATTGATGCTCATATTTTCTCTCTGCACATTGTGCAGAGCTACATTTTCCTGGCTTGCATATTTGTGCTGTACATTTTTGCCAAAGTATCCCATGCCTACTTTGGCGTACTTGCATCCTGAATATGCACAATCATAGAATCTGAGATACTAATAGAAAGCTAGTACATAACTTTTTTGGGTCTTTCATTCCATCCTTTAAATGCTTGCATTTCCTGTTGATTGGGAACATTAGGAAGAACTGGTTCTTCTTCATTTCCTATAATGAATTCCCAATAGCCTTTTCCCACAAGGAAATTCGTCATTCTAAACTTCCATGCTTGGAAGTTGTTCTTGTCAAGATTTTCAGTGACAATCTGTGAAAGAGAATCAAACGCCATTATAGAACACTACAAAATATTCTGTCACTACAAAAAACACAGCTTCTGCCTCACACAGGCGAATCTGCAAAATTGACGAAAGTGGTATTTGACCACACAGTCACTTCTTAGTGATGATTTTGCATCAACAAGCAATAAGGATGATTCTATAACTCCCAGTATCTCTGCACAAAGTCATACGATGCAATTTCTACGGCAACTTTTCACTGACCTATAGAGCAAAAATAGGGCCTTTTTCTTAGTGCTTATGGAGAACATTTGCCTCCGAAATGGGCCCCGAAATGGGCTTGAATCAAAAAAATAAAGTCTCAATCTGAGACAATGCACTCTCACACTTTTCGACTGTGCTACCTGCAGAGATTTGCTCCCAAACTCAAAAAAGGAAAGCAACATTGGTCCTCTTACCAGGACACCGTGAAATTGGTTTGATTTCTTGAGCTCCTTACCATGAACCAGGCTCTGATACCATGTAAAGATAGTGGGAGAGAAGGAAGGAGTCTCACTTGCAGCTTTCGCACATACACAGTGGGGGAATACACACAAAGGTGGAGGCTAAAAATAGTTTTCCTCTTCTTAGTTGTGAAAGCCAAAATAGCACTTGTACAAGGAAATAGAAGAACCCTATATGTGGGTCTCAAACCAAACTCAGCTAACTAAGGTGGCATACTAATTGAGCCACAAACTAGAGTACATAAGGATACCTGTCATCCAGCTATTATTCATGGGCGGTGTACCAACCGCATCTACAGCTAATAAGTCGGTGACATAAATGCACAACAGTCACCCTGGCATATCACGAGTGGAGCTCGATATCTCAACATAGGGTGCCAAGGCATATTTCTATTCTTTCCATCTTTCCCTAGCGAAAATAGTGCTTGTGTTAACATTATTAGAGTGCTTGGGACAACAAGCCTAGCTTTAGGAGGTGTTCCTAACCGGTAGCTCCCAAATAGCGCTTGTGTTAGCCTCGTGCCTCCAAAGCTTAGGTGATTTGGGTCTCAAACTCCCTAAGCACCCTCATGCCTTAAGTCATTTGGGGTTCGAAGCCCATCATGTAATAGGATCAAAACCTAGAGTGATGAGGCTTAACTTCTGCAAGACACTTAACAATAGCATGCAGCTGGAACATACAACCTGTGCATGTTGCCTGGAGGCCTTGGCCTTGAAATATTTTGGGATCAAAATCCTTGAGTTTGAGCTGTAATCCTTCCATAGCTATTTCCATTGATGTAGATCTGAAATGTGTACCTTGCCTATAGTCTTTGGCCTTGCGGTATTAGATGGAAGCCACAATCTATGCACGTTGCTTGCAATCATTGGCCTTTGGGTATTTGAGGATCAAACTCCCTAAGTGTGAGCTATACTCCTTCCATGTGCATGTTTCCTACAATTAATGGCCTTGGGTTACTTGGGGATTAAACTCCCTGAGCTTGTTTGTTGAAGTAGATAATGAAGACTAATTACCTCTAATCACTTATTACCTTGCATTCAATGATTGTACTCTGTGGATGTTAACAATCCCATAAGGTGGACATGATGCCCCTAACAGCAAGAATAATAATAGATCAGCCTTTTGAGAAAAGGGGCATAGATTCTAGATAATGATATTGTAAGCCCAGTAGCTAAGGAAACGGGAGCTAGATATGTCATCCTAGCTACTGATTATTTTACCAAATGGGTGGAGGGTCGGGATACAAAGAAAGATGATGCAAGGTCCACAACTAAATTTCTATATGAAAAAGTAATCACACGGTTCAGTTGTCCCTTGGAACTAGTTAGTGAACAAGGAACCCATTTCCTCAATGAAACAACAATGATCCTAACTAGTAAATTCATGATCATATATAGGAAATCCACACCATATTACTCTAGAGCAAATGGCCTAGTTGAAAGATAAAAAACAAGTGCTACATGAATATAACTTCCACAATCTCATTGTAGCACTATGAGCCTATTGGACATCATATAAAGTGGCAACCAACTGCACCCCCTTTAGCTTATCCTTCGGGGTAGACTTAGTTATGCCAATGGAGTATGTAGTGCCTAGCCTATGTATGGCGGTTAAGGAGAGGCTCAACAAAAATGCCTTAGCTAAGTGCCTAACTGATCTGGAATGGCTAGATGAGACAAGATTGTGTGAGTGTATTGCCTTCGAGTGGAGAAGACGAGGTGCAAAAAATGTTTCAAACATAATCTCAAGAATAGGGTCATAAAAGAAGGGGACTTAGAACTCCTTTATAGCATCCGTAACACCAAGCACAAAATTAAATATACGGGCATAGGTCCTTATTGCGTAGTGGAGATAACTCCGCAAGGCCCATGTAGAATAGGATATGGATGCCTACTTTAATGGCAGCAAACTAAAAAGATATTATGCTCCCCTTACTCTACCATGAGAAATAGCTTAAAGCTGAGGTATCATGGATGAAACGATAGGCCATCGCAAAGGCTAGGATACGTAATGCTAAAATTAAACAAAGGAAATGAATGTCTCTATTTGAGGCTATAGTAGAAATCCTAGCCCTGCCAAACGCAACTAATGAATCAATAATAGAAATGGCTAGATTGAGTATCTATCAGTAGTATCCCAGTACAAGGGTGAAGGCGCTCGTGGATCTAGGAGCGAGTCATAATTTCATCTCCTGCAAGGTATGGGAAGTACTAAAGATACTGCTAAACCTCAATTTTGCTTTAGTTTGGGTCATTACTGGACAAATTTTAAATACATGGGGTTATGTGGATTTGAAACTAATCGTTGCTCGCCATGTGGTAGATACACGATTTATGTTCTTCCCATAGAATTGTCAGATGAATAGATGATCCTTTTTCCTCTTCCTCCCAAGCCCATTTCCAATTTTTGAACCTTATCCTTACCCCCGTAGGGATACCACTTGGTCTTACCCTACCAAACACGTGGCAAGACTTATTCCGCCAATCAATGCGATACATCTACTCTGCCACCCATCGCATTTCGCTCACTCCACCACCCATCGCTATAATTATCCCACCGCCTGTCACTATATGAGTATCCTGCCATCTGATGCAATACCCTATCCCTATGATCGTCACCATAGAGCTATCCCCACTACTGTTGGGATACCTCTGGGGTAGCCCAAGAATTAAGAAAAATTCTAGAACCTCAATTCAGCCTGAGTATGTCTAGTTCTCCCACATGCACTTGAGGTCCGAGAGAATTTTGTCCAAGAACCCCACATCAAAAGATAGTGCTTCAAGATATGCTCATCCCACCCTCCACCCTAGCTGGGGATCTTGAAGCTCAATTCCTAGCCTCCACTCATTAGTAGGCCCTCGACAGGAAGATCTATCTAGCTCCAACAAGATGGAGAGCTTAGACAAAGTAATGCAAGACTCCACGGGCTTCTGAGGCCCCATTCATTAGTGTGGCCTTGCCCAACTCTCTTGCACCTTCGATTGCATCAAGACTTAGAGGTACATTCTCCAACATCTTCAGGCATTTAGGCCGAACAGAGTCAATAGACATGGAGAACCCCTTCATCATCGACATGTGTGTGGGAAGGAAAGGTCAGCAACATCCAACTTACAAACCATAGACTGGGATAGAAACCACCTTTGCAAACCCAAGACCCTCTTCCTATGCAAGACCTCCCCAATGGGAACACATGGATGATGAAGATCCATGGATGAGAGAATTCAGAAGGCAAGACTCTAGCCAAGGGGATGCAAGGAACTTCCAAGGAGGGGCACCTTATGAGCCCCCAACAATCGAGGTGCCACCAATCCTCGTCAACTATGGGGCACCACAGTTCCCACCTTATCACCCATTACAAGGAAATAATGTTCCCATACCCCAAGATGCATCTCCTCCAGGAGTACGTCCCTTCCCATCCATAGTTATTGCATCGATAAATGCAGGACTTGGCACATCTATTCCAATGCTGGTACCAACAACTACATGGATACCACCACAAGGGCCAAAAGCTTAAGGCTAGCCCTATGTCCTGTCTGGCCCACAGCAACACCACCCCCACTAGCTGCTCAAATGGTGTTAACTAATGAGGCAATGCGCATCTTGGTGAATGCCCTAGGAAGGGGGGCCACACCACCTCCACCTACCCTAGTGTTTTTTGCGGGGATTGCAAATCCCTCGAGGAGCCGACCCATAGGAATCTCCAAGTCAATGATCAAGTTCCTTTGAGAAGGAGACCCGGTATCCCACATGGAGTGATTTGAGCAAATTTGCAAAGCATTTGGTGCTCCCGGAGACCTAGAAATGACCAATGCATTTGGTCTCAGCTTGGATGGCAAAGCAATCCAATGGTATAGGGCTCTCACCATGGTATAGGGCTCTCACCCTAGAAGAAAAAATCAACTTAGAGACATTGAGAAAGGCCTTTATTGTGGGGCTCTTGCCCCCAACAGCCATAAATGGAGCCCAATTAATCAATTATATGGGGTAAAGCAGAATGATAGGGAATCCCTAAGGGATTACATTTCCAAGATCAAGCACCTTAATGCCCATTGCTGTGAACCATACGAGGAGATGAGCGATGAACGATTGTTGCCCCGTTTTCTTATTGGATTGGCAGAACCAAAGCTGCACGACCACCTAATGGTGATGAATCCTACCTCCTTCAATCTATGCAGCAAGGTGGCCATCCGTGTTGAGAGTTGTGGTGCCATGAGCACATGTAGAGCAAAGGTATGAGCAAAGGGTAAGCTGCCACATGGCATGGAGGAGATATCCCACATGTGAGCAAGCAAAATGGATGTAAGTACCCTCACCTATAAAAGGGAGGTTCATTTGAAGTAATATCAATCAAGCACTTTGCACTATCTCAAGATTCTCTTTATGAGTCCAAGCTAATCTATCTTGGAACCTAATTGACTTGAGATACATGTCATGAGCACTCTCTTCATCATGTTTCCACATAGGTTCCATCCACCTTAGAGTGCTCCATAGATCCTGAGGCACACATGTTTTGTCATGGTATCAGAGCATAGGTTTAGCTCTCCTAGTTTAGCTCATTAGTAGTTCACTAGGATTGCTCCCATTCGTAGATTAGTTGTAGGCATGCCTTAGGAACTCATGAGTTCTCCTAGATTAGTTTTTAGTTTTTTAGATTGAGAGAATTCCGTCCATTGAATGAAAATTCCGTTCATTGCTATGAGATATTTCCGTCATTCTTGATGAGAGAGAGAGAGAGAGAGTTCCTTTTAGAGATCTATTTTGTGAGATAGATCTGTGAGAACTTCTTCTTCTTCTTCTTTTTCTTCTTAGAGAGAGCTTGTGAGAAAGAGACTCTGTGATTGTTCAGTTTGTTGAGAGTGTTGAGAAAATTCGGCTTCATCGACCTACGCAACTACAGTAGCCAGTGAAGAAAGGACTCCACGAAAAGTTTGGGCAGCTCCACGAATCCAATGAAGGTGATTGAGTGGCTGAAAACAGAAGTCGACGTTCACACAGGGCTCTTGCGCCTCCTACGTAGCCTACGACCTCCAAGCTCCTAACTCCAGCGAAAGCTTTAGTAATTCAGCACTCCAGTGGCTCCTCGATTAGTGCCAACCCATCATCTTGACCGCCTCAACCTTATCTTTGCTCTACAGCAGTGCCTACCAGCAGCCATTGCACCTGATGGCAACTGCAAGCCACTAGAAGCTAAGCTACTACGACGGCTCACCTGTAGCTCACAAAGCTCTACAGCTGCATCTACAACAGCAGCGACTATTAGATGAAGGCGCCTCCTCCGTCAACCGGTTGTGCAACGAGATGGTCTCCTGCAACAACATCTGTTAACAAAGCAATCAACTGCGCTTCAGCAGCCCATGCTCCAAACCACCTCCTCCAAGCGGATAGCTCTAATGCTCCTTCAGCCAAGCCTTCACCGGCAAGACAAACAGCTCCTAAGGAGGCAGCCAAGCTCCAACTGACTCTGCTACGCCCTCCACCGATGGGCAGTCTTCAGCGCACAGACGAAGAGCAGCCAGCAATGAAGCAAGATCGAAGGAAGATCGCATGCACAACCAGCACCAATGTGGCAGAGAATGCAAAGCACCGTGTCACCATGGCCATAGTTGCCCCGCCGCCGTCATCGCTGTAGCATAGCCTTCTCTCTTTCATCTCTAAGGTCCTAAACCTTAGGACACATGGCAGTAGATAGCAAAGACATGTGGCAGATTGGATTTAACTAGGGTTAGTCAAGTAAACCCACAAAGGTAAAGTCAAGTAAGGGCTTGGTCAGTAATCTGCCACGTGGCAGATCAAAAGAAACTATGGTTAAGTTAACTCAACCCACACTTAACAATGTTAAGTTTAGGTTAAGGATTGGTTAATTGCCACATCAATAAGTGCCACCTAAGCATAGAGGCCCTTGTGAAGCACAGTTTGAATTCTGTATGTGAATGTCTATGCCACATCATCAAGGCCCCCCCCCTCTTCTTCATAAAAGCTTCAACAAGCCGTAACTTGCAATCCAAGAAGAATTTGGACACGCTCCAAAAAGGAAAAGTGATCGTCTCTCTGAGCTCTACGTGCCTGTCAGTTCAGAATCATTGTATGCAATTAGACACTGCCAATATTGAAAGAAATCAATTGGTAAGACCTTTGCAACAAATGGAAAAGCAAAGCATGAATGCAAACATCGATGTAAAAAGCAAGCCGAAAGCACAAGTGCATGAGATGACCATAGCAGAAAGCATGGCATCCACACATAAAGCATCAAGGCATATGGTAGAACAAAGCATCATGTAGGTAGCTACACCAAGCAAAGAAGCAAATGCATCGTCATCAAGCCATGAGCCAAAAGGTGACATAAATGGAATGTATTGAGAAACCAAAACCTTGCCAACCTTGCCTATATGTTTGTAAATCAAGCCTGACCACCTGAGAGTAGCTATGAAAGCACCCAGGGGAGGTATTGACATGTAAAAACCACACTTGACCACCTTAAGTAGCATGCATGCACTAAGGGGAGGTGATGGATTTGTAACTCACATCTGACCACCTTGCAGTAGCCAAAGGATTATGGCACCAAGGGGAGGTGTTGAGAGTTGTGGTGCCATGAGCACATGTAGAGCAAAGGTATGAGCAAAGGGTAAGCTGCCACATGGCATGGAGGAGATATCCCACATGTGAGCAAGCAAAATGGATGTAAGTACCCTCACCTATAAAAGGGAGGTTCATTTGAAGTAATATCAATCAAGCACTTTGCACTATCTCAAGATTCTCTTTATGAGTCCAAGCTAATCTATCTTGGAACCTAATTGACTTGAGATACATGTCATGAGCACTCTCTTCATCATGTTTCCACATAGGTTCCATCCACCTTAGAGTGCTCCATAGATCCTGAGGCACACATGTTTTGTCAATCCGTATATGTGACAACATGGTGGACAAGGCTAATTTGGATAAAACCCTAGATCCCCCAGAAATAGCTCCATCAGTTAGGTCTTCTAGTGTAGAAATGATCAAGAAGGAGTCCAATGAGCCCAAGGGCTTGGATATAGTGAGCTGGCCTCCAATCTCCTAGATTAGCTAGGCCAGCAGTGGATGACAGGAACCTCCAAGGAGGTGCCAAGCAGCCCCCACTTGTTTCCACAGAGAGACAATGTCTCATGTGGGGTATGCAATGGCAACCACCCCTCCATTACCACCACCCATATTGGGCCCACAACCACTGCTACCTCGTATAACCCCAGTCAATCAAGTGTTGATATATGAAGTGCCCAATAACTGTTGGGAGGGTATGGATCCAGATCATAGACCTCACAACTACTACCCCTACGAGGAGGGAAGTCACACCCTGATCCACTACTTTTTGTCAGAGGATCAGTAGGTCCCACTGCTCCACATCGCACCCCCATGAATGCAAGGGCAAGAGACCTAAACTCGATCGCTTGGAGAGCCTTGATCTAATGTTACACCTACCAGGGTACCCATAAATCAAGTGAATTCCCTATCGAGGTACTTCAAACCCTCTGGTGTCCTATTTCAAATGCCAAGGGCCACATTTCTTGAAGGACTGTCCATACAAGGATCGTACCCTTGCCGCTCCAACCATGACCCACCCCACACCCTTGTGTGCAGGGTGTGGGACCAAGTATCTATTCCAAGACTTTCCCATGAGGAGACCAAAAACCCCAATCATCCAACAAAAGAGCACCATCCTTAATCTAGTTAGCATCAAACAAGGCTAGGTGGCTGCAGTGCCCCTACAAGTCATCATAAGGATGCAAGCCAAGGCATTAGGCAGGGCAATGAGGAAGCTTGCAAGGGTAAAAGGCCCTTGTCACCTGGCCCCGATATCCCTCCACCCCCCCTAACCCGATCCAAGAAGGCCATTCAGGTAGGTGGATGCTTAGACCAGGTGCTTATTTAAGATGATTTTGATGAGGAGATAGCTACTCTCACCACCTCCTCTACTTTTGAACATGCTTCCACCTAGGGTGACCCTAAAGTGCCTCCAAGCCAAAAGGTAAACAATCTGGCACAGGCCGAGGGACTAGCACCCTCATCCTCCTATATACAAAGACCTATCTTGACCTGGTCCTAGAAAAGGAATACATAAAGGATGCCCAAAACTTGGTACAAGACTGCCAAGAGAAGTTCAAGCATCGACTCAAGGCAAGTAGAGGGTCAGATACTATTCATCTAGCCCACCTGATGGGACACCGAGGGGTGAAATCACTCAAGGTTCTTGAGAGAGTGGAGGAAGAGGAGCACCTCATCTTCGATCAGCTAGAGGCTCTAGATCTGATGCATAAGATGTTCCAGGAAAACCCAGTACTGCAAAAACTCCAAGAGGGAGGAGACTTGTATGGCTTCGAGGACCTGTTGGCCATGGAAGAAGATACTTTCTGCAATAGCACCGAATTGGCTACCTTCCTATGGACAGAGGTAAAAATGATGATCAGTTCCCTGCTAAGAGGAAATCCTATTGTATGGCATGATCTATCCAATTGGATGAACAGACCGCTCTTGCCTCTAGTTCCTACCAACCCTAGTCCCAACCAATCATTGCCAGAAAAGGGGAATCACATCAACAAGCTAGGACAATACTTCGAGGGTGATGACACAAACACCGCTATCCCCATAATCTATCAAAACTAGAGGGTTGAGGCCATCCTGGATGGGGGAGCGGGAGTGAGTGTCTGTACCAAGGAATGCTAGGTGAAATGGGAACAATCTAAACTCGAGCAAACCCATCTCATATGTAAAGTGGGCCGATGGGGGAACTGTGGAGCCCTCGGGAGTGCTTCCTAGCATAAACACTAAGGCATTTGGATTCACATACCCTGTCAAGTTCATAATCATGGACTTCACTCGACAGCCAGGATATGAAGCTATCCTAGGTAGGCCCCTCTTGCAAATGTGTGGACTTGTGCACGACTAGCATAATGATAACATTTACTTGCGGCATGAGGAGCAAACCATGAGAGTGGACTTGCACACCTACAAGGCCAACCAACTGTCAGGACACCTCTTTGCCACAAAATCTGATACCACCGTTTGCACCACCTCCATGAAGCTATTCCAACCTTGTGACAAGGAAGAGGTCCATGAGTCGTCTGATGAATTCTGGTATGCACCTCTCCCCAAGCCCGAATTCTCGCAGAACTAGATACACATCTTAGCCAATATAGATGTACCAGAGAGAGTAGGGTTTAAGATACTCACTCCAGAGCTCGAGGATCTGACCCCAGTGGTTCCCCTAAGAATGTTTAACATGCTCAAGCCCCGAGAGGTAAGCAAGGGAACTATGAGGGTAAAATCAGGTCTCCACTAGCTCTCCTATGTGGGGGCCATGACTGCTCACCATCAGTTCTCCTCCAACTGGGAAACCAGGGCAAGTAAGGTAACCTCTCCTATCAGCTCTATAAGCGCAATGGAAGAGCCCCCTTCAAGTAAAAAACCCCTTGTATTCAAAAGTGTAGCTAAGGCCAAAAGTGCCATGGCTCTGACAAAAATAAAGGAGATTGAAGAAAAAGAGGACCTATGCCAGGTACCATCCCATTACAAGGTCTACATGATTGAGGATCATAAGATCCTATACCATTAGGCCAAAAGATCTCGAGAAGATGGATGCTCTCAAGGGTATGATGGGCCAGCCTCAGTCAAGGAGGTAAACCTAGCCTAGGAAGGGTAGGACCCCAACCCATATTTGTCACCGGCGATCTCACCCCCAACGATGAGAATGCCTTAATATCTCTCCTACAAGAGTACAAGTACTACACAGCTTGGAAGTAGACCAATATGAAGGGAGTTCCTACCGAATTAGTGCAGCACACAATCCCCATGCTAGATGATGCCAGGCCGGTACATCAACACCCTTACTCTCTATGAATCCCAAATACACACTCATAGTGAGGGGACAAATCCAAAAACTCATAGATGCGAGATTCATCTATGAGATTGAGCATATGAACTGGGTATTGCCCATCATAATAGTCCTAAAGAAAAGTGGAAAAATTAGAGTATGCATGGATTTGAAAAAGGTTAATGCCACCACTAAATGTGACCCTTACCCCTTGCCATTCACGAAACATATTTTGGAAAGGGTAGTTGGAAAGGAAGATTATAGTTTCCAAGATGGATTTTTGGGTTACAACCAAGTGTCAATCACCCCACAAGATCAACATAAAACCACCTTCGCAACAACTAAGTGGGATGTGTTTACAACAACCAAGGGGATGATATTTGGATTAACCAATGCCCTACCTTCCAACAGATGATGATCATGGTATTCAAAGAGTATCTAAGAGACTTTGTGGAAGTCTTCTTGGATGACACTTGCATGAACTCAACGTGGGATGACCACCTGAAATACCTTAGGCTTGTTATCCTCGAGAAGTGCCACTTATACTGCATATCCCTGAATCCTCTTAAGTGCTACCAAACATGGTGTCATTCTGGGCCACATAGTGTCACAGTATGGGATCTCTACGGAACACATTAAAATCAAACTCATCTTGGAGTTACCACCCCCCACCAATGCTAAGGGAGTTCAACAATTTACTAGCCACACTAGCTACTACAGGAGATTCATCTTGTTCTATGCGAACATAGCCTGCCCATTATACAAACTACTAGTATCCTTTGAGTGGATCAAGGAATGCCAGACATCCTTCGAAACTCTTAAACTAGCTCTAGCCACTGCACCAGTGTTAAGGTCACCTGACTAGAATTAAATATTCCACGTCCATATCGATGCCTCCAACTTCGCCATCGAGTGTGTGTTAGCCCAACCCGGGGAGCATAATCTGGATTACCCGGTATACTTTGCGAGCTGTCAACTAAACAAGGCCAAGGTTAACTACACCACAATAGAGAGGGATGGCCTAGCCATGGTCTATGTAGTCAAGAAGTTTAGGCACTACTTGTTGGCTAACAAGTTTGTCTTCTTCGTGGACCACCAAGCATTGCTATACTTTGGTCAACAAGCCCTGCATGACTAGATGCATCACTAGGTGGATGTTAATCCTTTTAGAGTTTGACTTCACAGTCATTGTATGCAAAGGGATAACCCATGTCTTGACCGACCACCTATCAAGAATCCCAAATGGTGAAGCCCTAATGGAAGTAGAAGATGATCTCCCAAATGCTTCTCTCTTCTTCCTCAACATCAGGCCACCGAAATTGGCCACTACTTGGGAAATGGATTACCCCTAGGCCAGGCCCTTAAGAAGTATCGAGCCCATAAACTCATTAAGGATGTAGCAACATACCAACTGATATAGCAGGCAAACTATACCTTAAGGGCAAGGATGGCATCATGTGAAGATGTGTGTGCAAATAGGAATACATCGATGTGCTTGAACAAGCCCACTCAGGCATCGCAAGAGGTCATTTTACCACTAATGTTATAGCACGTAAAGTGTTGCAAGCTGGTCTTTGGTGGCCGACACTCTTTGGAGATGCAATTGAATTCATCAAACCTGCCAGCATATCCAAATCCCACACAACCCCCTTGATGCCCTTGATTAGAGTCAATCAACCCTTCAACAAGAAATGGGGCATCGACTTTATTGGACCCATAATCCCAGCATCTTAGGAAACCGAGGCCAGAAGCCAAGGCTAGATACATCATCCTGGCCACTGATTACTTCACCAAGTGGGTAGAAGGGAGAGCCATGATGAAGGCCGATGCAAGATCCATGCCAAATTCTTATATGAACAAGTCATCACGTGGTTCAGATGTCCATTGGAGTTACTTAGAGATCGAGGAACTCACGTCCTCAATGAAACGATAGCAATTGTGACTAGTGAGTTTATGATCATACATAGGAATTCAATGCCATACTACCCTAGGGCAAATGGCTTGGCCAAGTGCTCCACTAAAATGTGTTATAGGATCATCACCTGTATAGGAGAAGCCAATTGTACCGACTAGGAGCATAAGCTCACAGCAACATTATGGTCCTATAGAACTTCCTATAAAGTGGCCACACATTGTACCCCCTTCAACCTAGCCTTTGGGGTGGAGGCATTGATGCCAATGGAGTATGGAGTGCCTAGCCTTCATCTTACCATTAAGGAAAGACTTATAGAGAACTCGTTAGCAGAAGAGCTAGTTGACCTCAAAAGGTTAGAAGAGACAAGGTTGTGTGTAGCGTGCTCTCTCTGGGTAGAAAAGGCTCGACATAAAAAGTGGTTCGATTGCGACCTCAAGAATAAGGACCTAGTAGAGGGAGATTTGGCACTCCTATATAGTGTCCGTAATACCAAACACAAGCTAAAAGTATTGAGGTATGGGTCCCTACTGCATGGTTGAGATCATTCCACTAGGGTCATGCCAAATGGTCACCCTTGATGGGACAAAAATGGATGGCTACCTTAATGGGAGCAAATTAAAAAGATACTACGGGCCACTCACTCTCTCCACCCTTGAAGCCATGCATAGAGAAAAATAACTCAAGGTCGAGGTGGCTAGAATAAAATGCCAGGCCATCGAGCAAGCCAGACCCCATAAGCTCCGATAGTGTAAGCAAATGACACTACTTAAGGCAATGACTGAACAGGTGGAACTAACGGGTGAGCTAACAATAGAGCTAGCTAGGTTGCTTTTTCAACTACAGGTTCTGCGTATGAGCATCAAAGCACTCGTAGATCTAGGAGCGAGCCACAACTTCATCACCCGCGAGGTATGGGAAAAGCTATAGGTACCCCTAACCCTCACCATTGCTTTAGCAAGCCATGAAGGTTCCAAAGATAGCAACACAAGAGCTTGTGTCATTCCAAGATGCAGCACCACAAGAACCTACCAATGAATCGAACACAATAGTTCAGCTCTAAAGTACTGAATATGCACTATTGCCACAAATAGTCCCCTCAATGTGAATGTCACGAAGGGTAGCAGTGCAAGGACCGACCCCTCCCCTATGAAGTGTTACACAAGAACCTCCCTCTATTCCAAAGGCAAACCCTCGAAAGTAATTGCAATCATACCACATCAGATGGTACCGTCCTTCCCTTGAAAGCAAGGGTCTGTGCCAAGGGCATTCTCACAAGAACCCGCTCCCCCCAAGAAAATGGACCACACCGCAACAACTAAGCCCAACGCTAATGTGACTCTAGCATCCAAGGTAAAACACAAGCTGGACACTTACTCTACATGGCTTTTAACACACTAAACAACAACACGGCATCCACCCACACCGGATTCCTCATAATCATTAAGTCTAGGTCTAAGTGAGTCAATATGGTAGGCATCCCACCCGATGCACCCGTAGCCCACAAGTCACTATCAAACACGAACATGCATGTAAAGGTGATATGCCTGATTTTTCAAGAGAAAACATAGAAAACGCTTGTAGCAAAAATGTGGAAGACTGACTTATAATTCTAAATCCTGGTGGGTTCCTTTTAAGGACTCATTGAAGGTATAGCATAACTTTTTTTGTATGTCTATATGCACCAAACTCCAATGATTGCTGCAAGAAAAACAGCAAACATGAGGGGCTGACCAAGAGGGTGTCAATACAATTTGAACGTATCAAGATTTTGTCAATAGAGGGTTATAGTGGAAAAGGTCTGGGAACATACTCTGAACAATATGGGAGGAGAAGTATATCAACCACATTGAGATTACAAAAATAGAACCACTTGGAAGTGCTTTTTGTGTGGGGATGCAAAATATATATAAACAGGCCATATCCCACTGGGTTGTCGCCATAGCAGTTTCCCCCAGACTCTTCCAAAATTTGTCCAAAGTTCTCACAGCCTCCTGCCCTCTTCCACTGCATCCAGAACAGTCTACTGTTAATGTCCTCCTGCTCTTCCTCGTCCACCGACTCCCTCATCACTCAACTACCATCACACTTTCCCATGGATCCCGAACATGAATTCTTCATATTCAAAACAGAGTTGGGACTCCGCTATCCCATAGGCCATTGGCCCTTGAGATTCCCAAAGCACTCCTTCTGCAACAATCTATATGCCTTCCGAGTTCTCCATTGAAGACTTGCAAGGGGAAGAAGAAGTGTCCAATAGACATGCCACCGAGGAGGGTACAACATCAGTTGATATGCCCCCCTCAAGAACAAGAATGCGCACTTCGGCTCGAATAGCAGGCGAGTACAAGGTCGTATGCTCCCAATCGCACTCATTGCTTGGAGAAGCATGGCTCTAGCTATGCATCATGCATTCATGCTTTGCTTATGAGGGACACAACTACACCCTCCACTATCATACAATGGTAGCCTATGCAGCACTGAAGGAACCAGAGGTGGAGGATGTGCTCTGAGTTGCTGGAATGAGCAGAGTGGCAGTGGACCACCTCCCATTCCAAAGTCCTGGCAAAATTCCTCCAGGTGTACAATAGGAACACCAATGTTGGTGTCCTATGAGATGCAACAGGCACTACCGACCACTACCAGATCAATCAAGATGTTGTACGTGCAGCCTTCAGCCTGCCGATCATTGACGAGAAGTACTCCACAAAGAAGAAACTAGACGATGCCCACAATAAAGTCTCCCAATATGACCACCAGAGGAGCAAGGGATGACTCTAGTTCACTGCCATTCACAAGACTGAGGTGGAAAGGCCCCAGCAAGAGCCTTACAATGGCTCACACAAGTCAAGCACACAGGTCACCCAGTCCATCATGCCCAATATATTGCTATGCTTGGTGGAGCCCTAGCTTACAAACTAGGTAGACTACTTCTGCACCCAAATGAGGGACGAACTCAAGACACATGGGAAAGTAATCAGCAACCCCATGATGTACATGCCGGTTCTCTACTACTTGTTGTAGTAGCATCCACCAGTTGGCTTTGGGTTGGGGCCAAAAATTTGCCACAAGGCCAGTGTAGATAGAGCCCGAAGAGACAAAGGTCAAGCCCAAGCGAGTGAGGGCAATGCCTAGTGCCACTCTCGTTGATCATGTGGAACTGAATCTAAGTGAGCTTCTCACACAATATGAGGATTGCTAGATGCAAGAATTTATGAGCCAACAACTGTGACTCTAGTAGGCAGATTCTCAGAATAAAGGCAAACAGGTTCAGCCCATCCTCATCCAAGACCTCCAAGGTGACGAAAAAGTCATCATTGGCCTCCATCGAGGAGCCAAAGCCACACCGACCACTTCGGCTATGTCGTATGTCTCAGTCTCCACAACCCCCTAGGAGACCACATCCTTTGCCATCGGCACCTATTCCTCTCCATGGGTAGGCCTAGCAGAGGCCATATAGTTTTGCAGCACACCCCAATATAGGGCACCAAGTGGCTATAACCACACGTTGGCTGAGCAATTATCGAGTGCAGACCTAATGGAACAATGATTATTTGAATCCATGGCATAGCTCCCATAGGTCACATGCATAATTTTGCAGAGGTAGGAACAAGCATCACAAGCTAGTCACCTTCAGGCACAGCTCTTTGCACATGATAGCCAATTCGTAATGGCTGCAGCCCAAGACATGGGTCAAGCAGCAATACAAAGAGTAGAGGAGTACTGTGCAAAAGCTAAAGAGATCGAGCTAGCCCTTACAAAGCTCAAAGATGACCTCGCCACAAGCGAATCCTTGGTCCAAACTCTTATGGATCAGTCCACAAGGCAGAGTCTAGCCTAGAACCACGTTAAACCAGAAGGAGCAAGTAGAGGCACAGTACGCCAGAATGCAAGAGCAATAGGAATGATAGATCCAAACTCTATAGGATCTCTTAGCATAATAATGGGAACTTGCGGTGTCCCTCCAAGTAGAGAACGAATGACAACGCACCCTCGGCCAATCATAGGAGTCAGGTTTAGAAGATCAGGAGCAATAGGGGTTTTGACTATATAGGGAGGTCTCCGCATAGCAGTTCACCACATACACACTTGCACCATGCACAATCCCCCAAACTCCCGAAATGCACTTCGATGCATTCTGTGCACAAAACCTCATCTTCCACTTAGACCCACTTAGACCTCACAACTCCACTTCCTCCTAATGCCCTACAAACCATCCTCCATTGTAACCTCGACCACTGTTGCCCCATCCTAGTCATGTCATACTTATTCTTAGATCTCCAACCCACTTCTCTCTCTCTCCTCCACCCCTCCCACCTCCAGACTCTAGCCGCCCATCCCATTCTCCTCAATTTTCAGGCCTGGTGAATGCATCATAATGAAGTCCCTTAATTATCCTATGGATGATGAAGGGATGCAAATCTCAAAGCCGGAGGAACTCACACCGTGGGTCTGCACCCCTAAAAGTCTACAAGTATACATTAATTGGATGCAAACCTACGGCCGAGCCTCTGCAATCCAATCTCAAGGGCACCTTGTGGCATTCGAGTCCACCACCTACAACACCCTCATCATAATAATCCTCTTTAATAGGGTGCTACAAGTTCTCCAAAACTCACTTGAGTCCTTGGTGAGCAATTTTGAAATGATTCATGTAGCATACCCCGAGGAACTCATTGAGGAAGATAGCCAAGAAGTCATCACCCTCTTTAATGCTATCCCCCCTCCTGAAATTCCACCACCACCTCCTCTGGATTGTGCCCTTTGTGGAGGCAGGTTCTAGTGGTACTATGGCGTTAATGGGCCTCAATATTTAATTTTGTGCTTGGTGTTACGGACACTATAAAGGAGTTCTAAGTCCCCTTCTTTTAAGTCCCTATCCTTGATATTTCATTTGAACCATTTTTTACACCTTGCCTTCTCCACTCAAAGGCAATACACTCACGCAATCTTGTCTCATCTAGCCATTCTAGATCAGTTAGGCACTTAGCTATGGCATTCTATTGAGCCTCCCCTTAAATGCAATACATAGGCTAGGCACTATGTACTCCATTGGCATAACTTCTTCTACACGTAAGCTGAAGGGGGTGCCATTGGTTGCCACTTTATATGATGTTCAATAGGCCCACAATGCTACGATGAGATTGTGCAAGTTATATTCATGTAGCACTTGTTTTTTATCTTTCAACTAGGCCATTTTCTCTAGGGTAATATGGCATGGATTTCCTATATACGATCATGAATTTGCTAGTCAGGATCGATGCTATTTCATTAAGGAAAGTGTTCCTTGATCACTGACTAGTTCCAAGGGAACCGTGTGATTACTTGTTCATATAAAAATTTAGTTGTGGACCTTGCATTAGCTTTCTTTGTATCCCGACCCTCCACCCATTTGATAAAATAATTGGTAACTAGGATGACATATCTCACTCTTGTTCCCTTAGCTATTGGGCTTATAGTACCATTAGAATCTATGCCCCTCTTCCCAAAAGGATGATCTATTATTATTCCTGTTAGGGGCATCATGTCCACCTTATGGGATTGTTAACATCCACAAAGTACAACCACCGAATGCAAGGTAGTCAGTGATTAGAGTTGATTAGGCTTCATGATCTACTTCAATGGACAAGGCCAAAGAGTTTGATCCCCAAATACCCCAAGGCCAATGATTGCAGGCAACGTGCACATGGAAGGACTATAGCTCACACTCAAGGAGTTTGATCCCCAAATACCCAAAGGCCAACGATTGTAGGCAACATGCATAGATTGTAGCTTCCAGCTAACACCCCAAGGCCAAAGACTGGAGGCAACATGCACATTTCATATCTACATCAACGGATATGGAAGGAGTACAAATCAGAGTTTGATCCCCAAATATCATGATGCCAAAGCGCCCAAGCAATGTGCATAGGTTCTATGTTCTAGCTACAAGCTGATGTTAAGTATCTCGCAAAAGTTAAGCCTCACCACTCCAAGATTTAAACCCAAATGACTTAAGGTGTGAGGGCGCTCAGGGAGTTTGAGCCCCAAATTGCCTAAGCCTTGGATGTGCGAGGCTAACACAAGCACTATTTGGGAGCCACTTAGGAACACCTCCTAATGCCAGGCTTGTCCCAAGCATCTATTATGGTTAACACAAGCACTATTTCCGCTAGTAGGGAGATATGGAAAAATAGCAGTATCTCTTGGCACCCTACAGGCCCAGGAGCCTTTGGTTGTAAAAAGAAGGAGAGTGCTAAAAGGAAAAGGATTGGCCCTCCCTTCAAAAGGTGACATGTGTAAAAGGCCAAAGTGTTGACTTTGGTCTTCATTGTTGTTTGCACAAGTCTGAATACAAGATCCCTCTTCTCTTCGAGGAGAGTGTTTTGGGTGTCCTCTTGTTTCCATTGTAGTGTCCTTATGTTTGCCACTCCATCCCCCTTCAATCTCCTCTTCCCTTGTCCTTCTCCCTCCCTTCTCCTCTCCCTTCTCCCCTCTCCCCCTTCCCTCTTCCTCTTGTGCAAACACATTACAACAATTCGGACACCGCTTGAGTGACACTTGTGGATGGCTTGTGCCTTGCATTTTCTCAGAAGGAGTATCTTGGAGTGGAGGCTACATCGACATCTCTTCAACATCCCCACGACACGTGAGTCATCGCTGAGACCCACACATTTTTGGTGCCACTACCGAGGATAGAAGGTATGCTTTTGCTTAACTTGGAGCTTTGTTAATGGAATTGTAGGAGAAGAAAGAGTGAAGAATTGAGAGTTGTGGACGAAAAAATAGGAAATCTGTCATTTGGTGTTTGAAAGTCATTTTGGGGCATTTGAAGCTTGTTTTTTTTGGCTTTTAGTGTTTTGAGTTGATAGGAACTTAATTTGTGATATTGCTAAGGAGTGTGTGATGTCCAAACACATTAAAAAACAACAAAAATGATGATTCTTGCTGAATTTCAAAGTTGTTTTGTGTTCTAGAACTCACCCCTCAAGATATTTTGCATTTTGGCTTGCAAAATTATTTTTTTTCCAAGTTTTTTTCATTGTGCAGGTAGACTAGGTAGAGTAGCACCCCCCTAGTATAACAAACCAAAACACAAAATCAACATCTCCCAAAAATCCCAAAAAATCAATCGGTGACAGTGTGTTCCACTATCCCCAGGAGTCGGTGCCATAGAGCTATCCCATCGATCGATGCCTTAGCAGTATCCCACTGGTCAAACCATGTTGACCCGATGCGATAACCGTATCCTACCAACCTAACCTCTAACCATGGCCTAACCTGTCGTGCTTTCCTACAATGAGGTTAATGCCTTAATAGCTTTCCTACAAGAGTACAAGGATTGCATGGCTTGCAAGTACACTAACATGAAGGGAGTTCGTCACACAATACCCATGCTAAATGATGCTAGGTCGGTATGTCAATGCCCTTACTCTATGAGTCCCAGATACACACTCATAGTGAGGGGAGAAATCCAAAAACTTATAGATGTGGGATTCATCTATGAGATTAAGCATACGAACTGGGTATCGCCCATCGTAATAGTCCTAAAGAAAAGTGGACAAAATAGAGTATGCGTGGATTTGAAAAAGGTTAATGCCACCAGTAGACATGACCACTACCCCTTGCCATGCACGAAACATGTTTTGGAAAGGGTAGCCCAAAAGGAAGCTTATAGCTTCCAAGATGGATTTTTGGGTTACAACCAAGTGTCGATTGCCCCGCAAGATCAACATAAAACCACCTTCACAACAACTGAGTGGGGTGTGTATGTAGCCAGGGGGAAGATATTCGTATTAACAAATGCCCCTGCCACCTTCCAACAATGGATGATGATCATAGTATTCAAAGAGTATCTGAGAGACTTTGTGGAAGTCTTCTTGGATGACATCTACATGAACTCGACGTGGGATGACCACTTGAAGTACCTCAAGCTCGTCCTTGAGAAGTGTCTCTTATACCACATATCCCTGAAACCTCTTAAGTGCCACTTTTGGGTCAGACATGGTGTCATGTTGGGTTGCATAGTGTCCCAGAATGGGATCTCTATGGACCACATTAAAATCAAACTCATCTTGGAGTTACCACCCCCCACCGATGCCAAGGGAGTTCAATGATTTACTGGCCACACTGGCTATTATAGGAGATTCATCTTGTTCTATGCGAACATAGCTAACCCATTATACAAACTACTAGTATCCTTTTAGTGGATCGAGGAAATCCTTTGAAACCCTCAAACTAGCTCTAACCACTGCACCGGTGTTGAGGTCACCCGACTGGAAGTTAATATTCCACCTCCATATTGATGCCTCCAACTCTGCCATCGTGTGTGTGTTAGCCCAACTCGAGGAACATAATCTAGATTACCCGATAAACTTTGTGAGCTGCCAACTAAATGAGGCCGTAGTTAACTACACCACAATAGAGAGGGAAGGCATGGCCATGGTCTATGCAGTTAAGAAGTTCAGGCTCTACTTGTTGGCTAACAAGTTTTTCTTCTTCATGACCACCAAGCATTGCTATACTTAGTCAACAAGCCCTGCATAACTGGATGCATCACTAGGTTGACCTTAATCCTTTTAGAGTTCAACTTCACAGTCATTGTACACAAAGGGAAAACCCATGTCTTGGCTGACCACCTGTCGAGAATCCCAAACAATGAAGCCCCAGCGGGAGTAGAAGATGATCTCCCAGACACTTCTCTCTTCTTCCTTGACATCACGAATGAGCCGCTGAAATTGACCATTACTTGGAAAATGGATTACCCCTGGGCCAGGCCCTTAACAAGGATCAAGCATGTAAACTCATTAATGACGGAGCACCATACCACCCGATATAGCAAGCCAACTATACCATAAGGGCAAGGATGACATCATGCGAAGATGTGTGTGCAGACACGAATACATCGATGTGCTTGAAGAATCCCACTCGGGCATCGCAGGAGGTCATTTTTCCATTGATGTTACAGCACACAGTGTTGCAAGCTAGTCTTTGGTGGCCGACACTCTTTGGAGATGCGTCCAAATTCATCAAATAATGTGACCCCTACCAGCATATCCAAATCCCACACAAAGCAGACATGATGCCCTTGACTAGAATCCTGACCCATCAGCCCTTTGAGAAATGGGGCATCAACTTTATTGGACCCATAAGCCCAGCAGCTAAGGGAACCGGGGCCAGATACATCATCCTGGACAATGATTACTTCACCAAGTGGGTAGAAGGGAGAGCCACGTTGAGGCCGGTGCATCCACCACCAAATTCTTATATGAACAAGTCATCACGTGGTTCGGATGTCCATTGGAGTCAGTTAGCAACCAAGGAACTCACTTTCTCAATGAAACGATAGCAATCCTAACTAGTGAGTTTATGATCATACATAGGAAGTCAACACCATAATACCCTAGGGAAAATGGCTTTTCCAAGACCTCCAATAAAATGTGTTGTAGGATCATCACCTGTATAGTAGAAGCCAATCGTATCGACTGGGAGCATAAGCTTATAGCAGCAATATGGGCCTACAGAACCTCCTACAAAGTGGCCATGCATTGTACCCCCTTCAACCTAGCCTTTGGGGTTGAGGCAGTGATTCCAATGGACTATGTAGTGCCTAGCCTTCATCTTACTATTCAAGAAAGACTTACAGAGAATGTGTTAGCAGAACGGCTAGTTGACCTCAAAAGGTTAGAAGACACAAGGTTGGGTGCAACCTACTCTCTTTGGGTAGAAAAGGCCTCGCATAAAAGTGGTTCGACTACAACCTCAAGAACAAGGACTTAGAAGAGGGAGATTTGGCACTCCTATACAGTGCGTGTAATACCAAATGCAAGCTAAAGTATCGAGGTATGGGTCCCTACTGCGTGGTTGAGATCACTCCCCTAGGCTTGTGCCGAATAGCCACCCTTGGTGGAACAAAAATGGATGGCTACCTTAATGGGAGCAAATTAAAAAGATACTATGGGCCACTCGCTCTCTCCACCCTTCAAGCCAAGCATAGAGAAAAAGGACTCAAGGCCGAGGTGGCTAGAATGAAATGCCAAGCCATCCAGGAAGCCATAGCCCATAACGTTAAGCTCTGATAGCATAAGCAAATATCACTTCTTAAGGTGACAACTGAATAGGTGGAACTAATAGATGAGCTAATATAAGAGCCAGCTAGGTTGCTTATTCAACTGTAGGTTCCATGCATGAGCATCAAAGCAATCATAGATCCAGGAGTGAGCCACAACTTCATCTCTCGCAAGGTATGAGAAAAGCTACAGGTACCCCTAACCCTCCCCATCACTTTAGCAAGCCCTGCGAAGGTTCCGAAGGCAACAACACAAGAACCTGTATCGTTCTAAAATGCTGCACCACAAGAACCTACCGACACACCAAATGCAGTAGGCCAGCTCCAAAGTATCAAGTACACACTATTACTGCAAATAGTCTGACTCAACGCAAATGTCACCAAGGGCAACCAAGGAGTAGTGCAAGGACCCGACCCCTCCCCTATAAGGTGTTACACACAAGAACCGCCCTATGATTCCAAAGGCAAGCCCTTGAAAGTAATTGCAATCGTACCACCTCCGATGGTACCGTCCTACCCTTGAAAGTAAGAGTCTATGCCAAGGGCAATCTCCCAAGAGCCCGTCCCCCCCAAGAAAATGGACCATGCCATAACAACTAAGCCCAATGCCAACATTCCTTTGGCATCCAAGGTAAAACACATGCTGGACACTTACTCTATGTGGCTTCTAACATGCTATGTGGCAGGATGGCATCTGCCCACACAACATTCCTCATAGCCATCAGGTCTAGGTCTAGGTGATTTAGTACAGTAGGCATCTCACCCGATGCACCTGCAACCCACAAGTCACTACCGAACACAGACATACACACACATCCATGATCAACACTAGGTGATTAGGGTCAGTACATCCATTTTTGCATTTGGTCACCATCGTGCATGGTTGCCTCACAATCAATCCCACACCGCACAAATTCACTCCACTCACTCCCTCTCCCACTCACCTTCACACCCCCTGTCTCTTTTACTTCTCTACACAGTCAATATCTCACTGGTGATTGCTATGGAAGTATCTCGCCAACCATTGCTAGCCTGGATCTTGTCAGGCAGTGCCATCAAGTATCCCACCAGTCGTTGCCAAAGAATGATCCCATCGATCGTCACGATCCTCGATCCCACTGATCATTGCCCTTGACAGATCACACCGACTGTCACCATTTCGTATCATGCCGCTCGCAGTCTTTTTTTCATATCGCACCGACCGTCACCATTTCGTATCATGTCGATCACAGTCTTTTTCTCATATCGCACCAACCATTGCCATCTCGTATCATGCCGATCGCGATCTTTTTTTCATATCACACTGACCGTAGCCATCCCATATCACGTCAGTTGCAATCTTTTTTTCATATCACACCAACTGTCGCCATCGACGTACCTCACCAATCGTCACCATCCACTTACCTGACTGGCCATGGGGATACAAAATCTATATAAGCATGCCTTATCTCGCCATGGCAGTTTCCTCTAGACTCTTGCAAAATTTGCCCAAAATTCTCAAAGCCTCCTGCCCTCTTCCACTGCCATCCAAACTAGCCTATTTATGTCCTCCCACTCTTCCTCGTCTACCAACTCCCTCATCACTCAACTGCCATCACTCGTTTCGATGGATCCTAAACATGAATTCTTCATGGGGATAGTGGAACACACTGTCGTTGACTGGTTTTTTGGGATTTTTGGGAGATTTTGAGATTCTATTTTGGTTTTGTTATGCTAGGGGGTGCTACACTACCTAGTCTACCTGCACAATGGGAAAAACTTTGAAAAAAAGCAAAATTTGCAAGCCAAAATGCAAAATTTCTTGAGGAGTGAATTCTAGAACACAAAACAATTTGAAATTTAGCAAGAATCGTCAATTTTGCTAAAAAGCATAAAAAACAAGCCTCAAATGCTCCAAAATGACTTTTCAACACAAAATGACAGCTTTTCTACTTTTCCGTCCACAACTCTCACTTCTTCACTCTTTCTTCTCCTACAACTCCACTAAAAGATCCGAGTTAAGCTTGAAGCCTTGCGCAATGGGTGGATAATGAAGGAAGATAAGTGCAATGCAAAAGCATACCTTCTATCCTTGGCAGTGGTGCCAAAAATGTGTGGGTTGTGCTCGGGTTGTGGTAGTGACTCACGTGTCGTGGGGATGTTAAGAGATGCCGATGGAGCCTCCACTCCTAGCTACTCCTTGTGAGAGCAATGCAAGGCACGAGCCATCTGCAAGTGTCACTCAAGCATCCTCTAGATTGTTGCAATGTGTTTCCATGAGAGGAAGAGGGAAGGGGGAGACGGGAGAAGGGAGGGGAGAAGGGAGGGAGAAGGAGAAGGTAAGAGGAGAGTGAAGGGGGATGGAGTGGCAAACACAAGGGCACCACAACGGAAACAACAGAACATCCAAAACACTCTCTTGGACGAGAAGAGGGAGCTTGTATTCAAACTTGTGCAAACAACAATGAAGAACAAAGTCGACACTTTGGCCTTTTATACATGTCAGCTTTTGAAGGGAGGGCCAATCCTTTTCCTTTTAGCACTCTCCTTCTCTTTACAACCAAAGGCTCTTGGGCCCATAGGCTGCCAAGAGATATTGCTATTTTTCCATCTCTCCCTACTAGCAAAAATAGCAGTTGCGTTAACCATATTAGAGTTCTTGGGACAAGCGTCACATAAGGAGGTGTTCCTAATCAGCTCCCAAATAGCACTTGTATTAGCATCACACCTCCAACACTTAGGGGATATGGGGCTCAAATTCCCTGAGCACCCTCATGTCTTAAGTCATTTGGGGCTTGAAGCCCATGTACTAGGCTCAAAACCTGGAGTGGTGAGGCTTAACTTTCGCAAGACACTTAACAGTAGCGTGTAGTTGGAACATACAACCTATGCACATTGCCTGGGTGCTTTAGCATCATGATATTTGGGGATCAAACTCCTTGAGTTTGAGCTGTACTCCTTCCATAGCTATTTCTATTGATGTAGATCTGAAATGTGCACGTCGCCTGTAGTCTTTGGCCTTGGGGTGTTTGTTGGAAGCTACAATCTTGCTGTTGAGATATCAAGCTCTATCCCTGACATATCTCCTGGATGACTATCATTTATGTCACCGCCTATGTTAGTTGTACTCGTGGTGTAGTTAGACTACCACGTATGTTTTTGGTTTGGGTTCACATATGAACCACGTATTCTAGGTTTTGACGTATAGGGTATTTCCCTCTTCTATTGTATTGTTGTTGTGTGCAAAAGTGAAGAAAGGCTTCACCCTCCAACCTTGTGTCCTCTCTCTTTTGTGTGTTGTGAAGAAAGCTGAACTTGAGTCTCCTATCTCTCTCCCTTATTCTTTACATGGTATCAGAGCCTTGTTCGTGGTAAGGAGCTCAAGAAAGCTAGCCAAGTTTGTGGTGTCCTGGTAAGAGGACCAGTGTAGCTTTCCTATTTCGAGTTTGGGAGCAAATCTCTGCAGGTAGCACAGCCAGAAGTGCAGGAGTGCACTGCTTCAGATTGAGAGGCCCTTCGCGGTGCTGCGGGAAAGGGCGAAGCCCTTGGCAACTTTATTTTTCTGATTTGAGGCCGTTTCGGGGCCCGTTTTGAAGGCGGAAGTTCTTCGCAGGCACTCAGAAAAAGGCCCTGTTTTTGCTGTGCGACCACCGCACGGCTAGTCGGTGGAAAGGTGCCATAGAAATTGCATCGTATGCCTATGTGCAGAGATATTGGGAGTTGCAGATTCATGCCTGTTGCCTGTTGATGCAAAATCGTCATGAGGAAGTGACTGTGTGGTGAAATACCACTTTCGTCAGTGTTGCAGATCTGCCCCTGTGAGGCTCTTTGCAGAAGTTTTTCTATTTGCCCTTCTGAGGCATTTGCTGTGTTTACAGGTTGCTGTTGCAATTTGTGATTTGTAAAATGTCTGAGAATCTGTCTACCATTGTCAGTGAGAAGCTTGACAAGAACAACTTCCAAGCATGGAAGTTCAGGATGACAAACTTCTTTATGGGAAAGGGAGTTTGGGATTACATCAGTGGTGAAACTGCAGAACCAGTTTTGGGTGCTGCTCCCACTCCTGCTGAATTGAAGGCCTTTAAAGAATGGCATGAAAAAGCCAGAAAATGCCTGTATTGGCTGTCCGTTAGCATTTGAGATTCTATGATTGTGCATATACAGGATCTAGAGACGCCTAAGGAGGCATGGGATACATTGGTGAAGCTGTATAGCACAAATACCAAAGCACGAAAGATGCAGCTAAAGCAGGAGTTGCACAATGTGCAAAGGAAAAATCTAAATATAAATGAGTATTCCTTGAAGGTGAAAGGCCTTGCAGATTCTCTTGCCTCCATTGGAGCACCTGTTGATGATGAGGACTTAGTGTCCGTGACCTTGAATGGTCTTGGGAAAGATTATGCACAATTTCGGACATCCATTGGAGTCCGTGAAACATTTCCTGATTTTCAGGAACTTATTGCTCTCTTGCTGAGTGAAGAGGAATGGTGGTTCAGCCACCTCAACTTCTCAAGAGACTGCTTTCTACTCGAATACAGGTAGAGGCAGAGGTAGAGGAAGAGGCCGTTCTGGTGGCCGTGCAGGAAATCAGAACCAACAGCAACAACAGGAAACCAGTCCTATGGAGGAGGACGTGGTAGTTCTAGAGGCAGGGGGAGCCAAAGAGGCCGTGGTTCATGGCAAAGGAACCAGCAAGTAAATAGCAGCATAGAATGCTATTATTGTGGAAAGCCTGGACACAAGGAGAATACATGCTATAAAAAGCAGAATGACATCAAAAGTGGAAAGTTGCAGCAAAGCAACTATGCATCATCAAGTGGGCATGGTGACGACAGAAATGAGCACCTTTTTGTGATGCAGCATATGGTTAACTCCATGTCAGGAGATGCTGCAGCTTGCAATGATGTTTGGTATGTTGATTCAGGTGCCTCTAACCACATGATCAGTCATGGTGAGTGGTTTCATGATGTCAGAAATTTGGATAAGCCAGGTTACGTTGAAACAGGTGATGATACTGCGCACCCAATTACGCAGGTTGGTAAAGTACCATTGGCTATGCAGGATGGCAAAACAAAGTACTTGGCAGATGTACTTCATGTTCCAAAAATCACTAAGAACCTGGTTTCAGTTGGCCAGATGGTTGAGCAAGGTCTGCAGGTTAGATTTAATCCTGATGGATGCTTTGTTGAGGAATTGAAAAATAAATGCCGCTTGGTTGCGAAAGGCAACAAAAATGGAAGAATGTTCACCTTGGATGTTGATATGCCTGAGGTGAAAGCTGCTATGTTTGCGCATGGGAGAGGTGTCATTGCAGATATTGAGATATGGCACAAGCGCATTGGGCATGTGAATATACAAAGGCTGAAATCTATGCAAACGAAAAACATTGTTGCAGGTTTGCCTAAATTCAGAGTTGAGGGAATACAAAAGGTATGTGAAGCATGCCAAATGGGTAAGCAGGCCAGACATGCATTTCCCAAAAATGCTAAGGTGAGCAGAAGACGTTTATTGAGCATCTCCACACCTTCTCCTTCTCTACACTCCTTTACTCATGGCACCATTCGGGGATGTCTCCAACAAGTACCAAGTTCACTTAGAGTTAGAGGCTGAATATGCAAGCACACGTAGTCTAGGATTGGGGGGAGCTTCCAAAATCCATAATCTTCATTTGCAAGGAAAGAAGCATCTCGACCTTTGGGTAGAAGGATCCTTGTATCCTTTAGATCCTGCCAACCAAAAGAGCCCTTCTTTCCATGCAATGCATGAGCTATTTTGGTTTGTTGGAAATGGACATGAGGGGTTGCTTAGTTATTGCAATCGGTTAAACAATGCTCAGTCAATGGCTATGCAAGCAAGCGAGATGTGCAAAGCCCAAGCAGAGATGCTAGCAAATTTAGGAAATAGCACCATTGTTGCAATCCATTACTCTATGCAGGATCTTCAAAGGGAGAACTAGGATCTTTATGATAAAGCCAAAGCATTGGACTTGGAGTGAAATGCATTGGATTTGGAGCGACATAAATTAGAAGAGTCACTCTGTAAGCTCGCTAAGTCTAAAAAAGGTTTGGAAAGATCTATATACAATCAAGTACGACAAGCCATAGAGAAGGAACAAGAGAAGGTAGAAGAACGAGTGCAAAAGATGAAAGAAACACCTTTGGGATTGGAGGAGAGGAAAAGAAGGTACTTACATAACATGGATGCATTGGCACCCACTGGTGATGCTAGAAAGAGGAGAGTTCGGGCTACAAGGTTGGTTATCAAATGTTCCAATGAGATTACACTCTTTTGTGCTACACTGTTTATGACTAAGTTTTTATTGTGTTCTTCTTTAGGAATGTCATGGAAGATGTGATGGGAAGAATGGACTAGGATGATATTGACTATTCACATGCTCTATCTAGTTTATTGAAGTCAACCGATGTCATTGGGATACTAAGGGACCCAAGACACAAGCGCCTACATGTGCAAGTTGCTGAGGAGGTGATGAAGGGCTTCAAGGATATTTTGGATGCAAAGGAGATGCTTGCAGCTTGTGATACTATTGGTGTAAGTCATGAAGCTTACACATCTATTTGTGAAATTTTCAAGTCTACTATTTTGGGAAAGTATAAGAAGTCTACAGTGCCCCTACCACACCTTGGTCTATGAGACGTGCATGGTGAGAAATAAACCAATGTGCAAGAGAAATGCGTGGAGGGTACCATTGCGTAAGGGGCAAAATGACTTGGAAGAGTAAAAAGAAATCTAGCTTGCAAACCTTTGAGATGAATGCTTTCAACAATGTCTACTTAGATGTTGAGAAATTGCAACAAGCAATGGTCAAATTCTTTGGCATGAGAGAAGATAGTACTTAGAGGAAATCCGTTATAGCATTGCACTTTACTTAGTTCATTTCCTATATCATGTCTATCCTAACAATTTTTCTCTTTTGTTGTACAAATTGCAATGGAAAGCTCATATTTGTCATCAAAATGGATGAAGCTCAATTGGTGAAAGAACACAAGTTAGAGAGAGTCAGCATCTGCATTATGAATAAAGCCTTAGCCTTTGTTCAAGGGGATGAAGAAGTAGAGCAAGATTTCTCAGTGCAATTAGAGAAAGATATATGGTGGCTTGCAGCATTTGAGACTCTGAAAGAGTGCCATGAGACATTGAAGTGGGTTCTAGATAGAATAGGAATCCCATCGACCATCCGAAGACAAGAGGAAGGGAAAACATTGACAATCGATGGCCGTGGAACCTTTCAAGTTGAATGGCATCTTGCTGGTGATTTAAAAACCCTCAAGTGCTTACATGATTGTGATACAGGGGCAAATGCAATGAACACATGCCTTTATTGCATGTGTTTGCAACATAAGCAAAAGGCTAGCTTACAGTGGGAGAATGGCATTCTATCTTGCATCTAAATGCAAGCTCCAAATCATGACAAGAAGGATCCAAAGTGGGATCCCATCTTGCCCATCCCACTTGAGAGAGTACACATATGTACTTTACATGCAGAACTGTGCGTACTTGATAAGTTGTATTTGCATCTTGTTTATGCTTGGAACTTAATTCCATAAGAAGTATCCACATGGTGCATTGCATAAGCTAAGAAGTTGTTGTCAGAGATGGGATTCCATGGAGGACATGTCAAATTTAAGGAGGATAAGAAAATGTCTTAGGCAACACAAAATCTTCCTGCAAAAGTGTCCATGGGTGGAGGGAAGGCAAGGAGATTCCTATTGAACCACAATCTCGACAAAGAGAAACATACATTGTCTAAAAGTAGTTTGGGTTGGGAATACTAGAAAGCATTGTGTGAATGCATGACCAATAAGGCTTCTCATCCTCAAGTAGCAACTTTGAGAGCTAAAGTATGGACAAAGGTAGATGCATCAATAAAATTGCTTCGCCAAGTTCAAATCGATGAGGTACTATGAAAGGTTCAGGATGGCTGTGAAAGAGTTTATGCAATTAATGGTGAAAGCATGGAGGGAGTCACACATTATGCATTACATGGTAATCTTGGCACCATCGTAATATTTAGCACTTGCTTTATAAATGATTTTTGTTTCTGATTTGATTCTCATCCTGTTTGCAGCATATTCTCTATGCACACGGACCATGGTTTGTACAAAATTGGGATCCTTTGTCAATTTGGAATACACAAGGCATGGAGAAGTCGCACTATAGAGCCAAGGTAGCCTACTTCAAGAACTCAAGGCATGGTGGTGGTGTCACTCACAGCAATGCATTGCATGAGATGTTCGACTAGTTTTTTAGATGTTTACTAGGAAGGACTTTGAAGTCTAAAAAGGCAAAGGCATCAGAACTTGCAAAAGTAGTTCAAATTGTATCAAAGAATAGAAGGCATAGTGCTTGGAAAGCATCCATAGGGAGTCAAGGAGTCACACGTTGGTTGCAAGCTAGAGTGAGAGAAGGGAGCAGATGGGTCCAACCACCAACAGAAGCTATGGTGTAATTGTATACAAATATGAAATAAATATATTGCTTATTTTGACCACAATCTGTGTGCTCACTCTTTAATATCTTGCTTATTTTGACCACAATTTGTGTGCTCACTCTTTAATATCTTGCTTATTTTGACCACAATTTTTGTACTCACATGATGTTGGGGAAAGTGGGGACATGGTGAAGGAGGGGGGAGAGAAGGGAGGGGCATGGGGTGGGGCAAGGGGAGGGGTGGAGTGGTAGCAAGGGTGGGGGGAGGGGGGGATGGGGAAGGGCGATGAGTGTGGGTGGGGCAAGTAGGGGGAGGGCAAGGGGGGGGAGGGCGATGAGGGTGGGGTGGTTGGAGGGGTTAGGGTGAGGGCAGGGGGCACGATGAAACCCTAAATGTAATTAAAAGGGATGTCAAAACATGATGGGCCCTTATAAAAAGTTAAAAAAAACCCTAACTCTCATTATTCAATGGTAAGAGTGAAGAACACTGCTAGACCCACTGGACGCCACCTCCACCCTTCCTCCTCTAGCTCCACCACCTCCATGGCATCCATGCACATGGACCTATCTAGGACCAGTAGTGCCTCCCTCGACTCTCATGAGCCCTCCCCCAACTCGCCCAAGTCTCATGAGCCCACTCCCTAGTCTCCTGAGCCTTCTTCTCCTCCCAAGTCCCGTGAGCCCACTCCCTAGCCCCAAGAGCATGAGCCTTCCCCTCAACCTTCTCCCCAACCTTCCCCTCAGCCTTCCCCTCAGCTTCAGCCTTAGCATGACCCTTAGCCTTCCGCTCAGCCTCAGCCTCAGCCTGTGACCCTCAACCTTCCTCTCAGCCTTCCCCTCAACCTTCCCCTCAGCCTTCCCCCCGGCCTTCCCCATCAGCCTTCCCCCCGGCCTTCCCCTCCCCATGAGATCCCTCTCCTGATCGAACAAAATGTGTTCGATAACCTCTCGGATATAGAGAGGCTTCCTAAGGGTCAACAAACTACCAAGAAGAGAACCATCTTCCATGTCTCGGAGATACAGCCCATGGCAGAGATGACCCCTGTGCCCATGAGGAGGGTAAAGTAGACTCCAAGGAAAACCCATTCCAAAGAAGGCCAAAGCTCCAGACGTCAGTGAGAGGAGGACTCGGAGGAGGACCAAAACAGACAAGAGCAGCGGAAGAAGTTCATGGCAAACAAGAGGTCGTGGGAAGGTGTTTGGGTACCTGTAAGGCCCCCACCAAGAGTTAAGAAGCCGTATCGAGCAAAACTAGGAGCACGGGCCCTGAGGGAGATCAGGAAAATGCAAAAGACCACCAACAACTTGATCCCACGTGATCCCTTCCAACATGTGGTATGGGAGATTGCATAGGGATACAAGAATGACGTGCGCTTTAGCACAGGAGCTATGGGGGCACTCCAAGAGGATGCAAAGCAAGTGACCACCACTCTATTCAAGGACGCAGACTTGTGTGCCATCCATGCAAAGTGCGTCACGGTCATGGACAAGGACATGGATTTTGCAAAGCGGCTACGGAGTGACCCAAGTTTGAAGCCCTAAATTCTCTTTTAGCCCACTCTTAGGACTTAGACACCCCACACCTACCCTTGAAGGCACTATATTGTATCTAAGGCCCAAGGGTCGATTTTCTTAAATAAAATATATCGACATTCTCTACACTAGCACATTGTTGTATATTTTCCAATGCTTGCAGTAAGTGATCATTTTAAGTTAAGTTTTGAATTTTGTCAAATCCTGAAGGAATTTCACCATCGCACAGAAGGGAAAAGTGTCCGACACGTCGCGAGGACTCCAGAAATCCCAAAACCTGCCATGGCATGAATTTGGGCATTCTGGCAAGTCCAGAATGCCCAAATTCACTTTGTGGCGGGTTTTGGGCTTTCTGGGGCCCTAGCAACTAGACACTTTTCCCTTCTGCACAACGTTGAAATTCCTTTAGGGTTTGACATAAATGAACTCTTGACAGAGTGCTCAAATTCATGCCGTGGCAGGTTCTGGGCTTTCTGGGGTCCTAGCGACATGCTGGACAATTTTCCCTTCTGCACGATGGTGAAATTCCTTCAGGATTTGACAGAAATGAACTCTTGATACCCAAAATTGGTGAAAATGATACTAAATTGGCTAGAAATTTATTAAATTAACACAATTAAAATGATGGAGAAAATATGTCATCGACTTAAACAAAATACAATGGAATTCATGACAAGCAATGATAGCTTAAAACAAATAATAAAGACATGTAGTCATATATCCATTTAAATATATGTTTATATGTACAAAAGGCCTCATAGGCTATCTTTCTTCTTGGCTAGTTCAAGTACATCGAGAATAGGGGTCTTTGAATCCCCTAGTGGATTCCTAGATATAAATCTAGCCGCAACAGCACTAACATCCTCCTCTCCTGCTGCCAAAATCATAGCCATTGCTGTCAATGCCCTGCCATGAATGTTTGATCCAAAGGCATTGATAGTAGCTAGGCGGCATACCAAAATGAATTTGTTAGCATTTCGAGTAATGTTGGAGTATTCGATAGCGTGCAAGAATGCCTTGCACTTCAGTAGCTCCGAAGGACCTTGAGGAGAAAATTTGTCGTGAAAGACCACGATATGCTATGCGACTTTGCCAAGGTAATGGGCCAAAGAATGATCTCGCCCAAATGTGCTGCGAACATTACCTCATCAAGATGAGAATTCATCAAGCTCAAATGCATCCTGCAACAATTCAACAAACATTAGAAGACCGACAAAACAAATTATACCGAAAGAACATCAAAATAAAAAATATTGTTTGAACTTACCACTACAATGTCGTCGGTTTCTATCCCTTCCTCTTTTGCAATGTTGATGGAACTAGGTGCTATGTGATGTTCCATTTAGGAGGTGGACACTTTCTCCTAACCTATGTTGGAGGTGGAAGCTTCTGCATGAGAGGGTTGTGCATTGTATACAGAGATGTCTGTATCCCTCATTGAAACCAGTGTAGTCAAGAGAAAGTCTTCCGTTTTCTGGTCTTCAGTACCTAAAACCCCGAGATCATTGACACATGTCAACATCAAACCCCGATAGGAATCCGAGTGCCTCATCCTCTCCTAGTCCGAAAAGAATCTCTATGTCATGGAGGAATATGTACTCTTCTCCATCGATGATGAGGGTGTTGAGATATCAAGCTCTACCCCCGATATATCTCCTGGATGACTATCATTTATGTCACCGCCTATGTTAGTTGTACTCGTGGTGTAGTTAGACTACCATGTATGTTTTTGGTTTGGGTTCACATATGAACCACGTATTCTAGGGTTTGACATATAGGGTATTTCCCTCTTCTATTGTATTGTTGTTGTGTGCAAAAGTGAAGAAAGGCTTCACCCTCCAACCTTGTGTCCTCTCTCTTTTGTGTGTTGTGAAGAAAGCTAAACTTGAGTCTCCTATCTCTCTCCCTTATTCTTTACATGGTATCAGAGCCTTGTTCGTGGTAAGGAGCTCAAGAAAGCAAGCCAAGTTTGTGGTGTCCTGGTAAGAGGACCAGTGTTGCTTTCCTATTTCGAGTTTGGGAGCAAATCTCTGCAGGTAGCACAGCCAGAAGTGCAGGAATGCATTGTTTCAGATTGAGAGGCCCTTCGCGGTGTGCGAGAGCATAGTATATGCTGCGGGAGAGGGCGAACCCCTGGTGACTTTATTTTTGTGATTTGAGGCCGTTTCGGGGCCCGTTTTGAAGGCGAAAGTTCTTCGCAGGCACTCAGAAAAAGGCCCTGTTTTTCGCTGTGCGGCCACTGCGCGGCTAGTCAGTGGAAAGGTGCCACAGAAATTGCATCGTATGCCTGTGTGCAGAGATATTGGGAGTTGCAGATTCATGCCTGTTGCCTGTTGATGCAAAATTGTCACTAGGAAGTGACTGTGTGGTGAAATACCACTTTCGTCAGTGTTGCAGATCTGCCCCTGTGAGGCGTTTTGCAGAAGTTTTGCTATTTGCCCTTGTGAGGCATTTGCTGTGTTTACAGGTTGCTATTGCAATTCGTGATTTGTAAAATGTCTGAGAATCTGTCCACCATTGTCAGTGAGAAGCTTGACAAGAACAACTTCCAAGCATGGAAGTTCAGGATGACAAACTTCCTTATGGGAAAGGGAGTTTGGGATTACATCAGTGGTGAAACTGCAGAACCAGTTTTGGGTACTGCTCCCACTCCTGCTGAATTGAAGGCCTTTAAAGAATGGCATGAAAAAGCCAGAAAATTCCTGTATTGGCTGTCTGTTAGCATTTCAGATTCTATGATTGTGCATATACAGGATGTAGAGACGCCTAAGGAGGCATGGGATACATTGGTGAAGCTGTATAGCACAAATACCAAAGCACGAAAGATGCAGCTAAAGCAGGAGTTGCACAATGTGCAAAGGAAAAATCTGAATATAAATGAGTATTCCTTGAAGGTGAAAGCCCTTGTAGATTCTCTTGCCTCCATTGGAGCACCTTTTGATGATGAGGACTTAGTGTCTGTGACCTTGAATGGTCTTGGGAAAGATTATGCATAGTTTCGGACATCCATTGGAGTCCGTGAAACATTTCCTGATTTTCAGGAACTTATTGCTCTCTTGCTGAGTGAAGAGCAAAGGAATGGTGGTTCAGCCACCTCAACTTCTCAAGAGACTGCTTTCTACTCGAATACAGGTAGAGGCAGGGGTAGAGGAAGAGGCCGTTTTGGTGGCCGTGCAGGAAATCACAACCAACAGCAACAATAGGAAAACCAGTCCTATGGAGGAGGACGTGGTAGTTCTAGAGGCAGGGGGAGCCAAAGAGGCCGTGGTTCATGGCAAAGGAACCAGCAAGTAAATAGCAGCACAGAATGCTATTATTGTGGAAAGCCTGGACACAAGGAGAATACATGCTATAAAAAACAGAATGACATCAAAAGTGGGAAGTTGCAGCAAAGCAACTATGCATCATCAAGTGGGCATGGTGACGACAGAAATGAGCACCTTTTTGTGATGCAGCATATGGTTAACTCCATGTCAGGAGATGCTGTAGCTTGCAATGATGTTTGGTATGTTGATTTAGGTGCCTCTAACCACATGACCAGTCATGGTGAGTGGTTTCATGATGTTAGAAATTTGGATAAGCCAGGTTATGTTGAAACAGGTGATGATACTGTGCACCCAATTACGCAGGTTGGTAAAGTGCCATTGGCTATGCAGGATGGCAAAACGAAGTACTTGGCAGATGTACTTCATGTTCCAAAAATCACTAAGAACCTGGTTTCAGTTGGCCAGATGGTTGAGCAAGGTCTGCAGGTTAGATTTAATCCTGATGGATGCTTTGTTGAGGACTTGAAAAATAAATGCCGCTTGGTTGCGAAAGGCAACAAAAATGGAAGAATGTTCACCTTGGATGTTGATATGCCTGAGGTGAAAGCTGCTATGTTTGCGCATGGGAGAGGTGTCATTGCAGATATTGAGATATGGCACAAGCGCATTGGGCATGTGAATATACAAAGGCTGAAATCTATGCAAACGAAAAACATTGTTGCAGGTTTGCCTAAATTCAGAGTTGAGGGAATGCAAAAGGTATGTGAAGCATGCCAGACATGCATTTCCCAAAAATGCTAAGGTGAGCAGAAGACCTTTGGAAGTGATCCATTCAGATGTTTGGACAACCAAAGCTGCTTCTATTGGTGGATGCCATTATTATGTGACGTTTATTGATGACTACACTAGGAAGGTGTGGATTTATTTTATGAAGCACAAAAGTTAAGTGTTCAGCCATTTCAAGGCTTTTAAGGCCATGGTTGAAAAAGAGAAAGGTGTGCATATTAAAGTGCTAAGATCTGATGGAGGGGGAGAGTACTTTTCAGAAGAATTTTGTGAATATCTGAAAGAACAGGGAATTCAAAGGAAGTACTCATGCAGGTCTACCCCTCAGCAGAATGGGGTTGCAGAAAGGAAGAAAAGGCATATTGCAGAAGTAGGACGGGCGATCCTAAATGAGAAAAACATGCCTGATTATTTTTGGGCTGAAGCAGTAGCAACTGCTGTTTATATTATGAACAGAACCCCCACTGCAGCTGTCCATGGCATGACGCCTGAAGAAATGTATACAGGCCAAAAACCAGATATTTCTCACTTGAAGGTATTTGGTTGCATAGCTTATGTTCATGTTCCTGATGAGAAGAGAACAAAGCTGGATCCAAAGGCAGAAAAATGCATCTTTATTGGATATGCTCTGCACCAGAAAGGGTATCGCTGTTATAACCCTTCCACCCGCAAAATGCAAGTGAGCAGAGATGTTGTTTTTGATGAAATGAGCAGCTAGTATGCACCAACTGTTATGGTAGGAGATGCAGATGCAGGAAATGGGAATGCTGCAATAAATCCAGAGCAGCAATCTCAAGCCTTGAGTGGACCCAGAGAGTCCTCTACTAGTGGATCTAATGCATGGACAGGGAGATTGAGATCCAGTGAATCGTCACATGGCAGCCCTGATAGTGTTGTGCAGGTATCACATAAGGGAAAAGAAAAAGTAGACCATGCTCCAGTGTTTGATGTGTCTGCTGGTAGCTCTCATGTTGATGGAGAGTCAAGCGGCTCTGAAATGAGCCTTGATGAGGAACTTGGGATTCCTTCTGTTGTTACACCTGGTGCAAGGAAAAGCAGGCATGATTTAAAGACTCCTGCAACTGATCCAGTTGTACGGAGGTCCACTCGTATTAAGTATCCAGTTGACAGGCTGAGATATGATGGGTATACAGCACATCACTATGCTTATATGGTCAAGGTTCTAGAGGAGCCAGAGCCCACATGTTTTGAGGATGCAGCAGGGCATAAAAATTGGGAAGCAGCTATGGATGAAGAGATGGCTGCCTTGGATGCAAACCACACTTGGGATTTGATGCCTTTGCCTCATGATAAGAAGGCTATTGGCTGCAAGTGGGTTTACAAAGTAAAGCACAATGCTGATGGGTCTGTTAGCAGGTACAAGGCAAGATTGGTTGCCAAAGGTTTTGCGCAGACATATGGAATTGACTATGAGGAAACTTTCAGCCCAGTTGCAAGGATGGCAACCGTGAGAGCAGTAATTGCTATGGCTGCTGCAAAGGGATGGTCTTTGCATCAGATGGATGTGAAAAATGCCTTCTTGCATGGTGATTTGCAGGAAGAGGTTTATATGATGCAGCTAGAAGGTTATGAGGATAATTTACACCCCGATTTTGTATGCAGGTTGCGCAAAGCCTTGTATGGCTTAAAACAGGCACCGAGGGCATGGTCAGACAAGATAGGGCAATATCTTGTCACTATTGGATTTCAGATTTCCAATTCAGATTTTTCACTTTATGTGAAAAGGACAAACAGAGGGATTGTGCTTATAGTCATCTATGTTGATGACTTGATTATTACAGGTGATAGTGATGCAGACATTAATGAAGTGAAGCTGCTGTTGAAGCAGAAATTTGAGATGAAGGATTTGGGAGAGCTGCATTACTTCTTGGGCATTGAGGTTATTAGATCCCCGAGTGGGATATGGCTGTTGCAAAGGCAATACGGTTTGGACATGCTGTCCAAATATGGGATGACAGGCTGTAAGCCTATCTCTGTTCCATTGGAGCAGAATGTGAAGCTCAATGCAGAGACAGGTGAGCTTCTTGAAGATATTACTATGTACAGGCGCATAGTAGGTAGCTTGATTTACATGACTATAACCAGACCAGATTTGAGCTATGCTGTGGGGCTGGTGAGTCAGTTTATGCAGGCACCGAGGAAGCCACATTTGGATGCGGCTAGGCACATACTACAGTATGTGAAGTCCACATTGCATTATGGACTGTTTTATGAAGCTGGGTGTGCATTACAGGTACATGGATACACAGATGCTGATTGGGCTGGTAGTGTCTCAGACAGGAGATCTACTAGTGGTTTTATGTTTTCTCTTGGGAGTGGTGCCATCAGTTGGAGCAGCAAGAAGCAGCCAACAGTTGCCTTGTCGAGCACAGAGGCTGAGTACAGGGGTGCAGCAATGGCTGCATGTGAGGTAGCTTGGTTACAGAAGCTACTTGCAGATATGGGACAGTCAGTTCATGCAGTAGTTGTCATTCATTGTGACAACATTAGCAGCATCATGCTTGCTAATAACCCAGTTTATCATGCTAGAACGAAGCACATTGAGGTGCATTATCACTTTGTGAGAGAGAAGGTTCTAGCTGGTGAGATTGATCTTGTCTATGTCAGCACTGAGGAGCAGGTGGCTGATATTTTTACGAAGGCATTGGGTACCGAGAAGCTTCGCAGATTTAGGAGCTTGCTTGGTGTACGTGAGATGGATTTGAGCTTGAGGGGGAGTGTTGAGATATCAAGCTCTACCCCCGATATATCTCCTGGATGACTATCATTTATGTCACCGCCTATGTTAGTTGTACTCGTGGTGTAGTTAGACTACCACGTATGTTTTTGGTTTGGGTTCACATATGAACCACGTATTCTAGGGTTTGACATATAGGGTATTTCCCTCTTCTATTGTATTGTTGTTGTGTATTGTTGTGGTGTGCAAAAGTGAAGAAAGGCTTCACCCTCCAACCTTGTGTCCTCTCTCTTTTGTGTGTTGTGAAGAAAGCTAAACTTGAGTCTCCTATCTCTCTCCCTTATTCTTTACAGAGGGGGGACAAGGACCATAATTCTGAGTCTGGGTCAACGGTGTCTGATGCAGATTCTTGCTCTACTAGGGGCTCTTGAAGTAGGCTCAATGCTTGAGCTGCTTCCATCTCCTCTGTTGGATCGTCAAGACTCTCTTGTGAAGATAGTGGGAGAGAAGGAAGGAGTCTCACTTGCGGCTTTCTCACATACACAATGGGGGAATACTCACAAAGGTGGAGGCTAAAAAAAATTTTCCTCTTCTTAGTTGTGAAAGCCAAAGGAACTCTAGTACAAAGAAATAGAAGAACCCTATATATGTGGGTCTCAAACCAAACTCAGCTAACTAAGGTGGCATACTAACTGAGCCACGAACTAGAGTACATAAAGATAGCTATCATCCACGTATTATTCATGGGCGGTGTACCAACCGCATCTGCAGCTAACAAGTCGGTGACATAAATGCACAATGGTCACCCTAGCATATCACGAGTGGAGCTTGATATCTCAACACTCCCCCTCGAGCTCAATCCCAATTCTTGCACACCAAGCAGGTCTCTGAACTTGCGCAGCTTCTCTGTGCCCAATGCCTTTGTGAATATGTCAGCTACCTGATCCTCTATGCTGACATAAACTAGATCAATAAGACCTAGTAAAACCTTCTCTCGCACATAGTGATAATGCACCTCAATGTACTTTGTTCTAGCATGATAGACTGGGGAACTGAAATAGGCTTACAGCCTGTCATCCCATATTTGGACAGCATGTCCAATCCATATTGCCTCTGCAAGAGCCGTATCCTGCTTGGTGATCTAATCACCTCAATGCCCAAGAAATAATGCAGCTTTCCCAAATCCTTTATCTCAAACTTCTACTTCAATAGCATTTTCACATGAAGGATATCTTCATCACTATTACCTATGATCAACTCATCAACATAAATGACAAGCAACATAATAACTTTCTCTATTTTTCTCACAAAGTGAGAAATCTGCCTTGGAAATTTGAAAGCCAATAGTGACAAGATACTATCCTATCTTGTCAGACCATGCTCTAGGTGCTTACTTTAAGCCATACAAGGCTTTCTTCAACCTGCAAACAAACTGAGGATGAAGAACATGAACATAACCTGGTGGCTGCTCCATAAAGACCGAGTAAAGACCTCTTCTTGCAAATCACCATGCAAGAAGGCATTCTTTACATCCATATGATGTAAAGACCATCCCTTTGATGTAGCCATAGCAATGAATGCTCTTACGGTTGCCATCCTTGCAACCGGACTGAATGTTTCTTCATAATCAATGCCATATGTCTATGTATACCCCTTGACAACTAATCTTGCCTTGTATCTATTCACAAAATGATTTGCATTGTACTTCACCTCATAAACCCACTTACATCCAATTGCATTCTTGTCTTTAGGCAAAGGCACCAATTCCCATGTAGCATTTGCTTCCAAGGCATCCATTTCTTCATCCATGGCTTTCTCCCATTTTTCTTTTCCCATGGCTTGCTCAAAAGAAGTGGGTTCCGGTTCTTGTATCACTTTGACCATATAGGCATAGTGAATGGCTATAAATACATCATATTTTAGCCTATCCACACGATACCTAGCTCTAGTAGGCCTGTGCAAAATAAGCTCACTTCCAGGTGCTCTCAAAACATCCCTGGTCTTCCTTACTCCAGGTGTAACAACAGAAGGAATACCCAACTCATCATCAATGCTCTGTTCTGGGCCACTAGATTCACCATCCACATAAGAGTGACCTACATTCACATCAAACATGGGCTGATCTACCTTCTCTTTTCCTTTTCTGATACCTGCATACCACTATCTACATTGCTCTGAGGAGATTCTCCTGATCTCAATCTGCCTGTCCATGGCAAAGTATGTGAACCATTGCTAGAGGACACTACAGGTCCACTAATATTTTGTGATTACTGCTGTGAATTCTGTATAGCATTACCATTTTGTGCATCTACATCATCAATCACATTTACTGGTTTATACCAGCTTCTCATCTCATCAAAAACAACATCTCTGCTCACTATAAACTTATGAGTAGAAGGGTTATAGCATCTATACCCTTTCTACTACAGAGAATAACCAATATGGATGCACTTCTCAGCTTTTGGATCCATCTAGGACCTCAACTCATCTGGCACATGAACATAGGCAATGCAACCAAAAATTTTCAAATGAGAAATATTTGGTTTCCTACCAGTATACATCTCCTCTGGTGTCATGCCATGTATTGCTACAGTGGGAGTCCTGTTCATTATGTAAACTGTTGTAGCAACTAATTCAGTCCAATAATAATCTAGTAGGTCTTTTTAATTAAGCATGGCCTGAGATACCTCTCCAATTTGTCTTTTTTTCCTTTTTGCAAGTCCATTTTGCTGTGGGGTATAAATACATGAATATTGCTGGTTTATGCCATGCTCCTACAGGGACCTTGCAAACTCATTTGAGAGCTACTCTCCCCCTCCATCTCACCTTAGGCATTTTATTTGCAGGCCTGTTTCTTTTTCAACCATAGCTTTAAAAGCTTTGAAATGCCCAAATACTTCACTTTTCTTTTTCATAAAATGCACCCAAACTTTTCTGCTGTAGTCATCAATAAAAGTAACCAAATAGTGATAGCCTCCAATAGATGTAGCTTTAGTATTCCACACATCAAAGTGGATTAATTCCAATGGCTTCTTACTCTCTTGAACATGTCTAGGAAATGGTTTCCTTGCCTGTTTTCCAAATTGATAGGCTTCACATACCTTATGCAACCTTGAATTTAGGCAATCCTACAACAATGTTTTGGGCCTGCATTGATTTAAGTCATTGTACATTAACATGACCAATGCGTTTATGCTAGATATCAATATCTGCAACTACACCGGTCCCATGTGCAAACATTGCTGCACTCAATTCAGGCATGTCCACATCCAATGTAAACATCATGCCCTTCTTCTTTCCTTTTGCTATCAAGCAACCGTTATTTTTCATATCCTCAACAAAGCATCCATGAGGATTAAATCTAACCTGCAAGCCCTGCTCAACCATTTAACCAATAGAAACCAGGTTCTTGGCGATATTCGGGACATGAAATACATTAGATAGGTATTTCTTTTTCCCATCCTGCATAGACAAAGGAATTTTACCAATCTGCACAATAGGATGTGCAATATCATCACCAGTCTCCACAAATCTTGGTCTTTCCATTTTCCTTGCATCCTACATCCATTCTGCATGACCTGTCATGTGGTTTGATGCACGTGAGTCAACATACCACACATCATTACTTTCTTTTGCACTTGTCACATAATTGGTCATGTGCTGCACCATAAACAAATGATCATTTCTGTCATCACCTTGTCTACTAGAGGATGCATAATTGCCTTGCTGCAATTTTGCATTCATAATGTCATTCTGCTTTTTGTAGCAGTCTTTAGCCATATGACCCATTTTACCACAATAGTAGCATTCGACATTGCTATTTGCATTTTGGCCTCTATGCCATCCACCACGACCTCTTTGGCTCCCCCTGCCTCTAGAGTTACCACATCCTCCTCCAATGGACTGGTTTTCTTGAGTTTGCTGCATATTTTAATTTCTACCACGGCCTCCAGATTGGCCTCCTCTACCTCTGCCTCTACCTCTTCCAGCATTTGAGTAGAAGATAGTTTCTTTTGAAGTTCCTCTTGAAGAAGATGCACCACCATTTCTCTGGTCTTTAGAAATTAGAAGAGCAAACAACTCAAAATCAGGAAATTTTTCATGGACGGCAATGGATGTCTGAAACTGTGCATAATCCTTTCCTAAACCATTCAAGGTCACAGAAACTAGATCATCATCTTCCACTGGCGACCCAATGGAAGCAAGTGCATCTGCAATTTTCTTCACCTTCATGTGGTAGTCATTGATGCTCATATTTTCTCTCTACACATTGTGCAAGCTGCATTTTCCTGGCTTGCGTATTTGTGCTGTACATTTTTGCCAAATTATCCCATGCCTCCTTTGGCATACTTGCATCCTGAATATGCACAATCATAGAATCCGAAATACTGATAGAGAGCTAGTACATAACTTTTTTGGCTCTCTCATGCCATCCTTTAAATGCTTGCATTTCCTATTGATTGGGAACATTAGGAAGAGCTGGTTCTTCTCCATTTCCTGTAATGTACTACCAATAGCCTTTTCCCATAAGGAAATTCCTCATTCTAGACTTCCATGCTTGAAAGTTGTTCTTGTTAAGCTTTTCAGTGACAATCTATGAAAGAGAATCAGACGCCATTACAGAACACTGCAAAATATTCTGTCATTGCAAAAAACAGCTTTTGCCTCACACGGGCAAATCTGCAAAACTGACGAAAGTGGTATTTGACCACACAGTCACTTCCTAGTGATGATTTTGCATCAATAGGCAATAAGGATGATTTTGTAACTCCCAGTATCTTTGCGCACAGGCATACAATGCAATTTCTGTGGCAACTTTTCACTGACCTACAGAGCAGTGGTCACACAACAAACATAGGGCCTTTTTCTCAATGCTTGCAGAGAACTTCTGCCTCCAAAACAGGACCCAAAATGGCCTTGAATCCAAAACGGGCCCTGAAATGGCCCCGCAGCATATATTGCCCTCTCGCAACACCGCGAAGGGCATCTCAATCTGAGGCAATGCACTCTTGCACTTTCCGACTGTGCTACCTACAGAGATTTGCTCCCAAACTCAAAAAAGGAAAGCAGCACTGATCCTCTTACCAGGACACCATGAACTTGGTTTGCTTTCTTGAGCTCCTTACCACGAACCACAGGCTCTGATACTATGTGAAGATAGTGGGAGAGAAGGAAGGAGCCTCACTTGCGGCTTTCTCACATACACAATGGGGGAATACACACAAAGGTGGAGGCTGAAAATAGTTTTCCTCTTCTTAGTTGTGATAGCCAAAGGAACTCTAGTATAAAGAAATAGAAGAACCCTATATGTGGGTCTCAAACCAAACTCAACTAACTAAGGTGGCATACTAACTGAGCCACAAACTAGAGTACATAAGGATAGCTCTGATCCAGCTATTATTCATGGGTGGTGTACCAACCGCATCTGTAGCTAAGAAGTCGGTGACATAAATGCACAATGGTCACCCTGGCATATCACGAGTGGAGCTCAATATCTCAACATCTCTTCCATGTAGATGTTCGAGTCTACTCTAGGTACAACCAGATCAACAGTTCTAATAGAGGGGGTGCTAGATGATGAGGCTTCTTCCTCTAGATTTCCTTCTTGGAGAAGGAAGATGAATGTCATCTCCCATGAAAGGAATTTGGTGCCTATAGTTCCTGTAATCCTTGCGTCTAGGGTGTCTTGAACTTCGACTATCCTAAACCCTTCATTTGTAAGGTTGTCACAAAACTATCCAAGCGCTTTACAAACTTGGGTTCCCTGAGAAATTATCTTGCCTGTAAAGGATGCGATCTGAGAAGTCATCCTTGGCTCGCATATATGTGCCTAGGACATCTAAAGTCATGTCAAACACTAAAAATAGCTCTTCCTCACGATCTGCAAATGTAGTTCATGAGATGAAGTCATGGAACGTAGTTCTAGCTGAATCCATGGCAAATAGCAGTTGATGGAGGGAGTAACTTCTGAGGACGGGAGTTTATATGGCCTTTAAATGTGATGTAAAAAGGGCTCTTACCCCTTAATATATATCAAAACCCTAAAAATTAAAATTAATCATAAAATCCCCAAATTTTTTGAAAAACATTTACCACCATGAATTGAAAGGAGAAAACATTTAAAGAAATAACATTTTAATTGAATTGTCCATCATCTTTTGAAGCAATAACTAGGATTTGACAGACAAAAAATTAAATGCTGCACTAGTGAAACACATTGTTAGCAATCTTCAAAGTTGCAAGAGGAATGAAATTGGCACTATGCATGCACTTCTCCACACGGTAGCTGATCTTACCACCATTTAAGGTAAAGTAGAAGGACTCTGACATGCCATCCTCCATGACCAATAGGTGTTCTCGCACATCCCTTAGAGTCCATTGCGATGTGACATTCACATTCTTGACATCTCCCTCTTCAACATCAATAGACAAACCTACCCTCGTATTGTCTTCATCATTAGAGTCTAGGGGAAGCCACCGGCCATTTGTTTTCTTCCAGTGCTTGTACTGAAAAGCTAAATGCAACATTTGGCATGACAAATGGTATCTAATAACCACATTGTCTTTACATGCATGACATTGAAACACATCACCCTTTTGGTCAACTGCCCTAGTTCCCTAATTCATCCCAAGTAGAGCATTTTAATCTACATGCTTGCAGGACCACATAGTTTTTGTTCTATGCATATGTATATTCTGAAATAAAGAAGCAAAAATGTGCAGAGGCATAAACCAAGATAACCTTGCCCATTTGGATCCAAATGTAAACTTCATGGCCATGCCCACATCCTTTGCAATCTTGTCCTTGTAAAATTGCAATGTCCACATTGCTGCAATCCATGTCTTGAAGTTGTGGTGGTGCAATGGTTTGCAGATGGCCATAGCTTGATGATGTCATTGGAGTGATGTATGTTGCATTATACCAATACACCTTCTTCATTTGCAAGGAGGCCAACTTCTCCCCGGCATGCATTTGCTTACCTAAATCCTCATGAATTGCAGTGAACTTGCCTATGAATGATTCAAATGGTTCCCACTCCTCGAAGGGAAAGCATTTGCCACCATGAATAAGAGCTCTTAGAAACCAAACACAAAATTTCCAAATGGACTCATTACACTTACAGGTGAAAAAGGTACATAGATAGAAATGCTCACAGTGTGATGGTATCCTAAATTGATTGAATGATGGAGGAAGCCGCATATCTTTTCCCATGTAAACATGTTGCATTTTTGTGATCCATCCTTTCTTCCCAAACTTGAACTTCAAGATGCACCCCTTCCACTCATGCAAGATGTCACCTCTCTTGCTCTTGGGAAGCTTATGTGGACCTTTGGCTGATCCTTTCATCACTATCCAATCATTTAAGCTGTAGCTACAAGGGATCCACTCATCCAATGCATTTTTGGTGTTGTGGAAGATACAAGAGGTCATATCATTGCATGGTCTTGTAGCCTTTCTCCTCATCATGCTTGCAGAGCTTGCAACAGCAAGAATGGGACTCTTACACAAGGCAATGCAACTCCAACAGAGGCACAAAAGAGGGAGAAGGAGAGGACAGAGTAGCAGCAATAGAGGCATAGGAGAGGGACAGAGCAACAGCAACAGAGGCACAGAAGAGGGACAGAGCAATAGCAACAGAGGCACAGGAGAGGGAGAAGAAGAGGGACAGAGTAGCTCCAAAAAAGGCACAGGAGAGGGAGATGGGAGAGAGAGAGAGAGAGAGAGAGAGAGAGAGAGAGAGGAGCTGCAGTAAGTAGGCCAGAGTAGGAGGGAGCAGAGAAAGAGGGGGAAGAGGGAAAATGCATGGGATTTGGTTCAAATCAGGCTAGACCAAAACAGTGGGGGGCAAAGGTCCTAGAAAGAGGGAGGGGAGAAGAAAAATTTGCCACAATGGCCCTACCATCCCATTGAAGGTAGTTCTAGGCTCATGTGGGGGAAGTGCACGTAGTAGGAGGGTCAAACATGGGTTAAGAGGGGGGGGATGGTTTGGGTGGTCCCTAGTGTAAGGGGAGCAACCAATAGGGGCTCTCTGTAGGCCTACCCACCCTCCACCTCAACATACCATTGCCCCACACATTCTAGCACTCTCATTAGTACACCTCAAATCACTCTCTAATCCCTTGAAATCAGGAAACACTAATTGGAGGCCCTTTTGAGACCCCAATTCTCCCCTAATCAAACTCCTTGAGTGTGAGCTATACTCCTTTCATGTGCACATTGCCTGCAATCATTGGCCTTGGGGTATTTGGGGATTAAACTCTCTAAGCTTGTCCATTGAAGTAGATCATGAAGCCTAGTCACCTCTAATCACTGATTACCCTGCACTCGGTGACTGTACTCTGTGGAAGTTAACAATCTCATAAGATGGACATGATGCCCCTAACAAGAATAATAATAGATCAGCCTTTTGAGAAAAGGGGCATAGATTCTAATGGTTTTGTAAGCCCAGTAGCTAAGGGAATGGGAACTAGATATGTCATCCTAGCTACTGATTATTTTACTAAATGGGTGGAGGGTCGGGATACAAAGAAAGTTGATGCAAGGTCCACAACTAAATTTTTATATGTTCACAAGTAATCACATGGTTCGGATGTCCCTGAGAACTAGTTACTAAACAAGGAACCCATTTCCTCAATGAAACAACAGCGATCCTGACTAGTGGATTCATGATCATATATAGGAAATCCATGCCATATTACCCTAGAGAAAATGGCCTAGCTGAAAGATTAATAACAAGTGCTACATGAATATAACTTGCACAATCTCATCATAGCATTGTGGGCCTACTAAACATCATATAAAGTGGCAACCAATGGCACCCCCTTCAACTTAGCCTTCGAGGTAGAGGTAGTTATGCCAATGGAGTACGTACTACCTAGCCTATGTATTGCGGTTAAAGAGAGGCTCAACAAAAATGCCTTACCTAAGTCTCACTAATCTGGAATGGCTAGATGATACAAGAATGTTTGAGTGTATTGCTTGTGACTGGAGAAGGCAAGGAGAAAAAAATGGTTCAAATGCAATCCAAGCAAAGGGACTTAAAAGAAGGGGACTTAGAACTTCTTTATAGCATTTGTAACACCAAGCCTCGGGGGGGTCACTGTTGAGATATCGAGCTCCACTCGAGATATGCCAGGGTGACCGTTGTGTACTTATGTCACCGACTTGTTAGCTGGAGATGCGGTTGGTACACCGCCCACAAAAAATAGCTGGATGACAGCTATCCTTATCTACACTAGTTCGTGGCTCAGTTAGTATGCCACCTTAGTTAGTTGAGTTTGGTTTTGAGACCCACATATAGGGTTCTTCTATTTCTTTGTATTAGAGTTCTTTTGGCTTTCACAACTAAGAAGAGGAAAATTGTTTGCAGCCTCCACCTTTGTGTGTATTTCCCCATTGTGCATGTGAGAAAGCCGCAAGTGAGACTCCTTCCCTCTCTCCCACAATCTTCACATGGTATCAGAGCCTTGTTCGTGGTAAGGAGCTCAAGAAATCAAGCCAAGTTCGTGGTGTCCTGGTAAGAGGACCAGTGTTGCTTTCCTATTTCGAGTTTGGGAGCAAATCTCTGCAGGTAGCACAGCCAGAAGTGCAAAAGTACACTGTTTCAGATTGAGACGCCCTTCGCGGTGTGGCGAGAGCGCAGTATATGCTGCGGGTAAGGGCAAAGCCCTTAGTGACAATATTTTTCTGATTTGAGGCCGTTTCGGGGCCCGTTTTGAAGGCGGAAGTTCTTCACAGGCACTCAAAAAAAGGCCCTGTTTTTTGTTGTGCGACCACTGCGCGGCTAGTCGGTGGAAAGTTGCTGCAGAAATTGCATCGTATGCCTGTGTGCAGAGATATTGGGAGTTGCAGATTCATGCTTGTTGCCTGTTGATGCAAAATCGTCACTAGGAAGTGACTGTGTGGTGAAATACCACTTTCGTCAGTTTTGCAGATCTGCCCGTGTGAGGCAAAAGCTGTGTTTTTTTGCAGTGACAGAATATTTTGCAGTGTTCTGTAATGGCATCTGATTCTCTTTCACAAATTGTCACTGAAAAGCTTGACAAGAACAACTTCCAGGCATGGAAGTTTAGAATGACGAATTTCTTGATGGGAAAAGGCTATTGGGAATTCATTACAGGAAATGAAGAAGAACCTGTTCTTCCTAATGTTCCCAGTCAACAGGGAATGCAGGCATTCAAAGGATGGCATGAGAGAGCCAGGAAAGTTATGTACTGGCTGTCTATCAGTATTTCAGACTCCATGATTGTGCATATTCAAGATGCAAGTACGCCAAAGGAGGCATGGGATACTTTGGCAAAAATGTACAGCACAAATACGCAAGCCAGGAAAATGCAACTCAAACAGGAGTTGCACAATGTGCAGAGAGAAAATTTGAGCATAAATGACTACCACATGAAAGTGAAGAAAATTGCAAATGCACTTGCTTCCATTGGGTTGCCAGTGGATGATGATGATTTGGTTTCTGTGACCTTGAATGGTCTAGGAAAGGATTATGCACAGTCTCGGACATCCATTGCCGTCCGTGAAAAATTACCTGATTTTGAGGAGCTGATTGCTCTTCTAATTTCTGAAGAGCAGAGAAATGGTGGTGCATCTTCTTCAGCAGGAACTTCAAAAGAAACTGTCTTCTACTCAAATGCTGGCAGAGGTAGAGGTAGAGGTAGAGGAGGCCGATCTGCAGGCCGTGGTAGAAATCAGAATATGCAGCAAACATAAGAACACCAGTCCTATGCAGGAGGACGTGGTAACTCTAGAGGCAGGGGGAGCCAAAGAGGCCGTGGTGGATGGCAGAGAAGTCAAAATGCAAACAGCAATGTTGAATGCTACTATTGTGGCAAAATGGGTCATATGGCTAAGGACTGCTACAAAAAGCAGAATGACATTATGAATGGAAAATTGCAGCAAGGCAATTATGCATCTTCTAGCAGGCAGGGTGATGACAGAAATGAGCATCTATTTATGGTGTAGCATATGACCAATTCTGTAACAAGTGCAGAAGAAAGCAATGATGTGTGGTAAGTGCAGCAATGTTTGCACATGGGACCGGTGTAGTTGCAGATATTGATATCTGGCACAAACGCATTGGTTATGTTAATATACAACGACTTAAATCAATGCAAGCCCAAAATATTGTTGTAGGATTGCCTAAATTCAAGGTTGCAGAAATGCACAAGGTTTGTGAAGCCTGTCAATTTGGGAAACAGGCAAGGAAACCTTTTCCTAGGCATGTTCAAGAGAGTAAAAAGCCATTGGAATTAATCCACTCTGATGTGTGGACTACAAAAGCTGCATCTATTGGAGGCTGTCACTGTTTTGTCACATTTATTAATGACTTCAGCAGAAAACTGTGGGTGTATTTTATGAAAAAGAAAAGTGAAGTGTTTGGGCACTTCAAAGCTTTCAAAGCTATGGTTGAAAAAGAAACAGGCCTGCAAATAAAATGCCTAAGGTCAGATGGAGGGGGAGAGTACCTCTCAAATGAGTTTGCAAGGTTCTTGCAGGAGCATGGTATAAAGCAGCAATATTCATGCAGTCATACCCCACAGCAAAATGGAATTGCAGAAAGAAAAAATAGGCATATTGGAGAGGTATCTCGGGCTATGCTAAATGAAAAAGATCTACCAGATTATTATTGGGCTGAAGCAGTTGCTACTGCAGTATGAACAAGACTCCCACTACAGCAATACATGGCATGATGCCAGAGGAGATGTATACTGGTAGGAAACCAAATATTTCTCATTTGAAGATTTTTGGTTGCATTGCTTATGTCCATGTGCCAGATGAGTTGAGGTCCAAGTTGGATCCAAAAGCTGAGAAGTGCGTCTTTATTGGTTATTCTCTGCAGCAGAAAGGGTATAGATGCTATAACCCTTCTACACGTAAGTTCACAGTGAGCAGAGATGTTGTTTTTGATGAGATGAACAGTTGGTATAAACCAGTAAATGTGATGATTGATGTAGATGCACAAAATGGTAATGCTGCACAGAATGCACAGCAGCAATCACAAAATATCAGTGGACCTGGAGTGTCCTCTACCAGTGGTTCACATACTTCGCCATGGATAGGCAGATTGAGATCAGAAGAATCCCCTCAAAGCAATGCAGAGAATGGTACGCAGGTATCACAAAAAGGAAAAGAGAAGGTAGATCAGCCCATGTTTGATGTGAATGCAGGTCACTCTTGTGTGGATGGTGAATCCAGTGGCTCAAAACAGAGCATTGATGATGAGTTGGGTATTCCTTCTGTCATTACACCTGGAGTAAGGAAGACCAGGGATGTTTTGAGAGCACCTGGAAGTGAGCCTATTTTGTGCAGGTCTACCAGGGTTAGGTATCCTGTGGATAGGCTGAAATATGATGGATTTACAGCCATTCACTATGCCTATATGGTCAAAGTGATACAGGAACCAGAACCCACTTCTTTTGAGCAAGCCCTGGGAAATGAAAAATGGGAGAAAGCCATGGATGAAGAAATGGATGCCTTGGATGCTAATGCTACATGGGAATTGGTGCCTTTGCCTAAAGCCAAGAATGCAATTGGCTGTAAGTGGGTTTATAAGATCAAGCACAATGCAGATGGTTCTGTGAATAGATACAAGGCAAGATTAGTTGTCAAGGGGTATGCACAAACATATGGCATTGATTATGAAGAAACTTTCAGCCCGGTTGCAAGGATGGAAACCGTAAGAGCAGCCATTGCTATGGCTGCATCAAAGGGATGGTCTTTACATCAGATGGATGTAAAAGAATGCCTTCTTGCATGGTGATTTGCAAGAAGAGGTCTTTATGGAGCAGCCAGTAGGTTATGTTCATGCTATTCATCCAGAGTTTGTTTGCAGGTTGAAGAAAGCCTTGTATGGCTTGAAGCAAGCACCGAGAGCATGGTCTAACAAGATAGGACAATATCTTGTCGCTATTGGCTTTCAGATTTCCAAGGTAGATTTCTCACTCTATGTGAGAAAAATAGAGAAAGGGATTATGCTGCTGGTCATTTATGTTGATGATTTGATCATCACAGGTGATAGTGATGAAGATATCCTTCATGTGAAAATGCTATTGAGGCAGAAGTTTGAGATGAAGGATTTGGGAGAGCTGCGTTATTTCTTGGGCATTGAGGTGATTAGATCACCAAGTGGGATACAGCTCTTGCAGAGGCAGTATGGATTGGACATGCTATCCAAATATGGAATGACAGGCTGTAAGTCTATTTCAGTTCCTTTGGAGTAGAATGTGAAGCTGAGCACAGATGCAGGTGAGCTTCTGGAAGACCCTACTATGTACAGACGCATAGTAGGAAGTTTGATTTACATGACTATTACCAGGCCAGATTTGAGCTATGCTGTTGGGTTGGTAAGTCAGTTTATGCAGGCTCCAAGGAAACCGCATTTGGATGCGGCTAGACGCATACTCAGGTATGTGAAGTCCACATTGCAGTATGGACTATTTTATGAGGTTGGGGTTCAGATACAGTTGCATGGATACACTGATGCTGATTGGGCTAGTAGTATTTCTGATAGACGATCTATCAGTGGATATGTGTTCTCTTTTGGGAGTGCTGCAATCACTTGGAGCAGCAAGAAACAGCCTACAGTTGCCTTGTCGAGCACAGAGGCTGAGTACAGGGGTGTAGCAATGGCTGCATGTGAGGTAGCTTGGCTGCATAAGCTACTCTATGATATGCATCAGATGGGCCAGTTGTCATTTATTGTGACAACATGAGCAGTATACACTTGGCAAAGAACCCAGTCTTTCATGCTAGAACAAAGCACATTGAGGTGCATTATCACTATGTGCGGGAGAAAGTGTTACTAGGTCTTATTGATCTAGTTTATGTCAGCACAGAGGATCAGGTAGTTGACATATTCACGAAAGCATTGGGTGCAGAGAAGCTGCGCAAGGTCAGAGACCTGCTTGGTGTGCAGGATTTGGGATTGAGCTCGAGGGGGAGTGTTGAGATATCGAGCTCCACTCGAGATATGCCAGGGTGACTGTTGTGTACTTATGTCACCGACTTGTTAGCTGGAGATGCGGTTGGTACACCGCCCACAAATAATAGCTGGATGACATCTATCCTTATCTACACTAGTCAGTTAGTATGCCACCTTAGTTAGTTGAGTTTGGTTTTGAGACCCACATATAGGGTTCTTATATTTCTTTGTATTAGAGTTCTTTTGGCTTTCACAACTAAGAAGAGGAAAACTGTTTTCAGCCTCCACCTTTGTGTGAATTCCCCCATTGTGCATGTGAGAAAGCCACAAGTGAGACTCCTTCCCTCTCTCCGACAATCTTCATAGTCACTATGTATAAACCCTCAATATCACGTGCGTTCAAGGCCTATTTGTAAAATCCCTTATCTGTAATTTTTCCATTAATAAAATGTACCCTTTTTCTATATAAATCTGTAAATTTTTCCCAAAATCAATTTAAATACTCCCTTATGTAAATTAATTTCTGTAAAATTTAGATATTAAAAATATCCTTCTGTTGAACTCATGTGATAGGGTTACATATGATGACTGACCCCCCGAGCACCGAGCACAAACTTAAATATAGGGGCAGAGGTCCTTACTGCATAGTGGAGATAACTGCACAAGGCCCATGTAGAATAGCCACCCTAGATGGGGTCGAGATGGATGCCTACTTTAATGGTAGCAAACTAAAAGGAGATTATTCTCCCCTTACTCTACAGTCTCTCCAAGCCACATACACCATGAGAAAGAGCTTAAAGCCAAGGTATCATGGATGAAACGATAGGCCATCGAAGAGGCCAGGATATGTAATGCTAAAGTCAAACAAAGGAAACAAATGTCTCTATTTATGGCTATAGTAGAACTCCTAGGCCCGTCGAACACGTCTGATCCCCAAAAATCCTGGAGCAAGATCTACTTGATCTCTCTCTCTCCCTAACTCCCACTCTCTCTGTCTGTCTCTCTCTCTCTTAAACTTGCCAACAAGTTCCCCCTTCTCTCTCTTTGCCTACCCCTCGCTCTCTCCCTCTCTCTCTCTCTCTCTCTCTCTCTCTCTCTCTCTCTCTCTCTCTCTCAATCTCTCCAGCAAGATCATTCCCTCTCTCCCTCTATGTCTACTTGATCTCTTTCTCCCTATCTCCCACTCTCTCTGTCTCTCTCTTTCTGTCAGGCTCTCCAACAAGATCCCCCCCTCTCTCTCTCACCTCCCACCCCCACCCCCTCTCTCCCTCTCCCTCTACTTGATCTCTCTCCCCCTCTACTCTCTCTCTCTCTCTCTCTCTCTCTCTCTCTCTGTCTTTGTGTGTCAAGCTCTCCAGCAAGATCACCCCCCTCTCTCTCTACCTCCACCCCCTCCTCCCTCCCCCCCCCCTCTCTCTCTCTCTCTCTCTCTCTCTCTCTCTCTCTCTCTCTCTCTCTCTCTCTCTTGCCCCCTCCACTCTCTCCCTCTCCTTATACTTGTGTGTGTGTGTGAGAGAGAGAGAGAGTGTGTGTGTGTGTGTGAGGGCGTAGAGAGAGAGAGAGAGAGAGAGAGAGAAACAGTAGCATCACATGCACACATAGAAACACACAAAGAGTAAGATGAAGAGCGAGTATCATGACACACACACCCTGAGAGAGAGAGAGAGAGAGAGAGAGAGAGAGAGAGAGAGAGAGAGAGAGAGAGAGAGAGCATTCTCTTCCATTGTGGTGTGGAGAATCGACAGTGGGTGGGCGTCGAAATGAAACTCGAAATTGGCATGGAAACTTGACAGTAGCAAGGTGTGGAAATTCGAGCGGTAGTGGCTTGAGTCTCTCCAAGAAAAACAACCGAGGAAGATATAATTAAAGCAAACTCTTGACCGTTGGGGGGAGATACAACAAGTTTTGGGACTACTTTCGAGGCACAAGTGCGATCACTAAATACAATCTAATATTCCTTGAAAGATGCGATGCACATACTATTTTTATCCAACGACTCCTTTATTGACATAAACATCTATTTTAGTCAACCATTCCTTTATTACCATAAACGACTCCTCTCCATCCATTCTGGCAAGGAGCTTCTTGATCTATATAACATCAATATAAGTGACGAAGTCCGTCTCAATCCATTTGACTGCTCTCCATCCATTTGCTTCCTCTCCATCCGTTCGCCTCCTCTCCATCCATTGAAGTCGTCCTCCTCTCCATCCGTTGGCTTCCAGGTTCTCTCTCTCTCTTGCTCACTCGCTCTATATATATATATATTTAAACAGGAGAAGGTCATTAGGGGGGAGAAGAAGAAGACGAACAAGAGGGAGGAAAGGGGGGGTTAAGGCAGGGCATGCTTTTTGGTTCTCTTTTGTTTCGACGGTTGAGCTACGATAGAGCTTGAAAGAGAGAGAGAGAGAGAGAGAGAGAGAGAGAGAGAGAGAGAGAGAGAGAGATGTGTACAAATGAACACTCTTTAAGGTATCTAGAAAGAGAGAGATATAGAGAGAGAACAACACAAAGGGAGGGAGGGAAACTCACAAACACACATCTCTTCAACACCCTTATGAGTTCTTCTGGGCCTCATTGCAAGGAGGATTTGGATGTCTCTTAAATTGAACTTTCTTTTACTGTTTCTGATGGATAGGACATTGGCTCTTTTCTGGAGCACTGCCCTATTGTAAAATGGTTTCTTCATAATATAATGTTCTTAGTTTCACCAAACTCACAAAAACAAACACACAGAGAAAGAGAGAGAGAGAGAGAGAGAGGGGCACTAGGGGGGAATGAGGGGCACACACACACACACACACACACACACACAAAGAGAGAGAGAGAGAGAGAGAGAGAGAGAGAGAGAGAGAGAGAGAGAGAGAGAGAGAGAGAGAGAGAGAGCGAAAGAGATGTACAAAAGAAAGCGATATGGAGAGTTGGGAATTTCCCAACCCTCCATATCGCTTTCTTTTGTACATCGTGTATGGAGTGTAAAGAGTGAGAGAGAAAGAGAGAGAGAGAGAGAGAGAGAGAGAGAGAGAGAGAGAGAGAAATGGGGCGAGAGATAAGTGTGGGAGGGAGATTTGAGAGGGAGAGAAGTGAGGGACAGTTAGAGAAATGACAACTCGGGTGAACTGAGAGAGAGAGAGATAGAGACAGAGAGATAGAGAGATAGAGAGATAGAGAGAGAGACACGTATAGAGAACTAAAAGAGGTTGAGGTGAGAGGGAGAGAAGTAAGGTTCAGACAAAAAAATGAGAGAAGGATAACTGAGAGAGAACTCTGAGAGAGAGTCTCACTTCTACCTCTCACTTCCTCTCAATTCTCCCTCCTAGTTTTCTCCATATCCCTCTCTTTCTCTCTCTTTTTCTCTGAGTTTTGTCTATCTACCTATCTGTCTCTCTCTCTCTCTCTCTCTCTCTCTCTCTCTATGTGTGGCAATTATCCCTCTCTAATTTATGTGTATGCTGCTCACTTCTGTTTTTCTGCATGTCTTCCTCTCTCTCTCTCTCATTTCTCTATCAATTCTCCCTGCCCCCCCCCCCCCTCTCTCTCTCTCTCTCTCTCTCTCTCAGTCCCTAACTTCTCTTTATCTCTCATTTCTCTATCACTTCTTCCCCCCCCCCTCTCTCTCTCTCTCTCTCTCTCTACACACCATTGCACAGTGTACAAATGAAAGCAATATTGAGGGTTAGGAATTTCCCAACCCTCAATATTGCTTTCATTTGTACCTCTCTCCCCCCCCCCCCTCTCTCTCTCTCTCTCTGTCTCTGTCTCTCTCTCTCAGTTTTGCCTCTCGGTCCTCTCTCTCAGTTCTCTCTCTCTCTCTCTCTCTCTCTCTCTCTCTGTCTCTCTCTCTCTCTCTGTCTCTCTCTCTGATGTTGAGTGTCACAGATTGATAGGCCTCCAAGGCCTATAGTTGGATGTGCTCCTTCTTAGGTGTAAGAGAACATCTTTGGACAACCCTGTAGTCGTTTTAAGAGAGATTTGACATGATTTTGGGAAATGTCAAGTATGAAAGGCAAGGCATTTTCCACTCCTAAGATGTAGTGTTCATAAGCCCCATAAGGTGAAGAAAGGCTCACTCTCTTTGCTCGTACTTGAAATCAATATGTGCTTCATAGAAGAGTAACCATGCTGGTGCTTGATCTAAGGCATCCACAATATTGAATCTTTTCTTAGGATTTATATGGGCCATACATAGGGCCCTGATCTATAATGAGCTATTTTGCAATATAGAAATATGTTACCACATAAATTCTTTTCTCATTATTTCTTTGCTGTGAGGCATTTTCTACAATAACTTTGAGCATCCTCTATAACTGTAATTCCAAATAATATTGGATGAAAATCTTGAAAGAGGGATCATTATGTCCCACACAAGATCCTCCTACACTTACAAACTTCACCCTCTATGATTTCCTAAGGATCAGCCTATACTAGCTTTCCCTATCCCACTATCTCCACACTTATTCCTTATCATACCTGAAAGAGACCAAAAACTTACCAAATGATTTGGACCAATGCAAATCATCTTACTCCATGAAACCCCAAAACAAGTAGCAGGATAGAATTGTTGGGTGGGGATGCTAAGGAAGGAAGCATAGCAACTTCAGTCTGAGTGGGGATGCTAGATTGATTGCACAGTTTACTTCATGCTATCCATCAATAGTTGCATCAGGGGATAGAGGGGATAGAAGTACATAGAGGGGATAGTTGCATCAGAGGTTAGAGAGAGAGAAAGAGAGAGAGAGAGAGAACTTAGAACTTATGTTATATGATCTCAAGTGTAGTTTAGCATAAATTCCAATGGCAAGGACGAAGACTACTGCCAAGAAGACAGACAGGGGTCCCACGATAGCAAAATTGGCAACATCTAGAGGATGGGATTCACATCCAAGAAAAGGAAAGCAAATGCATCTTTTCCAACAAGCAAAAAAGAGAAGATTTGCACAAAAGGTCAATACTTTAATGGAGATAAGAAGGGTCCAAAAAGCCATGGGATTGTGCATTCCCAAGGCTCCTTTTCAAAGGCTTGTTAGGGAAGTTTATGATGATATGAACTTTACAGGCCTTGGATACCGGTGGCAAAGAACAACTATTTGGACATTGCAGGTAGCTGCCGATGACTTTTTCATAGAGTTTTTCTAGGATACATTTCTTCTTGTAGCCCACAGCCATAGGGTGACAATTATGGCAAAAGATATCACCACTTTTTAAAGATGGTGAGATGGAGATACGACAAACTCCTGAAGGCTATAGATATGACAGATATGAAGATGAGAGACATTTGCTTATACCACCTACTCAAATGCCAAAACAAGATGAGGTGGCTATAGAGGAAGTCACTCAAGTGACACATGGAATAAAAACAAGAGCAAAAATAGCCTTCAAGGAGGTGCAGAGGAATAAATATAAGGAAACCAAGCATCTTCGTACCTCGTCCACTAATCTAGATACTGCAAAGCTAGAGCTACATGTTCTCATGCATCTACATACACTGGGACTTGCTGTAACGATAAGTTTTGCAGATGCAAAGTCAATCAAAGAGTTTATCCTAATAGAAGATTGTCTCAAAGCAATCACAGATAGATCAGGACAAGTTACTAATACAATTATCCTTGCAGGACTTAGGTAGGTTTTTCTTTTTATATATCAATTTAGACAACTTATTTTGAACACTATTCTGAATTCCTCTGTTGATTTGCAGCTTACTCAAAAAAAAGTTACATGAGGAGATTCAAGGTATGGTTCATATTGTGGACCCAGCTATCTCCTTAAAAATGAGGGATTCCAGGAGGATCCCAGGGAGCCAATGGACCAGCTTGCAGAGTAAGTGATTAGTAAGTACATTGCATAAGGAGCTAGATTGTTATTTTCAATCCACAAATGCTAATCTTTACTGCATTTGTCAAATGAAGTCAACATTGGGGCTTAGCTTGTATCCATCTGACATCAAAAGGATGCTTCTACTTCAATTTAGTTATAGATACTCATCCAAATCTGTAAGTGAATTTTTGAATGCATGAAATAAGTATCGTAATTTTTTAAAATAACAAATTATTTATTTTGTAGAAAGTTGTTCACACTCGCATATGCAACTTGCAGTGGTCTGAAGAGACTATCTTTTGCAATTGATTTCTATGAAAAAAATTCATTTAAGTTGGGAGCAATTGAACTGCTTCATTTGGACGTAAGACATAAAGTCCTTTGCCCTCTCAGTACTTTTTTAAATTTAATTAGAATAATTTTATGCTTACAAGTGACTGGATGGTTCATAGACACCACAATAGAACGATGCCCACTTTTGTGGATGGAGGGTCCTTATAAATAACAAGTACATTTTGGAGGCTTATTTGTCAGGAGATACAATGGGTCCAGTAAGAACCATTATTGACGCATTTAAAATTTATACATAACTTAAATATAACACAAAACTTGAAACTAAAGTTTTGTTTGCATTTCTGCAGATGATAGAACAAAGCTATGATGATCAATTTGTGTTAAACTTTAGAGCTAGGATGATCAAAGATCTCCTTCAATACGCATCCTCATTACCACAAGAGAAAAGCATCGAGGAGGAAAGCTCTAAGAAATTAGATGAGGGACAGAGCTCAAAAGTGATGGAGGACCTCACTCCAGAGGCTCCTTTGACATGACTAAAGGACCATGAGGCCCAACCTCAGATGCCTCCACAATCCACTGAACTTGAACGTGAACTTGGACATGAGGCCCCTCATCCAACCCCTCAAACTATTGAGCTTGGACCTGAGGATCATGAGCCCCTTCCCCATCCATTTATTGATGTTGGACCTAAGAATCCTTTACAAACTTCGGAGCCTCCTAATTGAGTTGAGGCAAATTGTACTCTTGCAAGTTTGTAATGCATAATGATGTTTAATGAAATTCATCTATATTCAAGACTCTAGCTTGTAATCCATAGAGCAAGAGCAAGAGCGCATGAAAGAGAGAGAGAGAGAGAGAGAGAGAGAGAGAGACTTGACTCATGAATATGGATGTATGCATTACAAACTTTGAATGAAAATTTCTTACAAGAGCAAAGAAATTGATTCTCCATTGTTTTTTGTAAATAATAAGAAATATAGTTACAATGTTGATTATGGTTGTAACTTGAGAGCCAAAACTATAGTAGAACTTCTTTGATTCCAACAATATAAGCCTAGAAAGGCTCAACTACTAGAGTGAAGGCGAGATCAAAACATGGAAGAGAAGGTGGTGTACGAGGAAAAGGCACAACAAAAGCTCCTTGGTCAACCTTTTTCATAAGATCATCCACTATCACCTGAATGGCATTCATTGTCTTTGAGTCATAGCATCCACCATTGCCTCAACAGCACTGATTGTCTGATAATCATCAGTTTGTTTGACAATATAATGTATAATGTTTATCCATTGCCTCACAATTGTATACTATAAAAATAATCATTTTGTACCTATAATTATGAATTTTGAATTAAATTCCATTTGGGAGATCTCTACACAGAATTCTCCTTCCCCTTCGTTCCAATACTTGTGAACATGTAGTGTAAATCAATGATTTATTCAATAATAAATAAAAAACATTGAGTCACATCAACTCTTTGTTTACCTTCTTGTAATTCAGAATGAATGAGAATCTTTCTGCAACACTACCTTGTGTCTCCACCTGAATGTCCTGGCATAATTAAGCAAGTCTGTAGCATTTTTTGAGTGATATAATTCCCAATAAATTGTCATTATCATTAATGGTGATATCCAATGCTTCATTCTTAGGACCAAAAGAGTTCAAATCTTGATCCATTGGAACCAATTGGTTCCCAATCATTCTACTGCATTTATAGTAAGATGTTAATTTGAAAATTTGAGTGGCAATCATGTACTTCAGTTTAATGGAGTTGTTCACAACCTCACAATATACTTGGTTGGATGTTATCATGTCCCAATCATAATCCAAGAAGTCAAGAATTCTTGGTTATTTTGTTGATTCTACTACCAATCCCTAGCCGTAAGGATCGTTGTACTTCTGAAAACAACTTTGCTCTATATGACTCTATTATAGCACCATGAGGAATTGGCCAATCAATGATATTCTATGCTGGAAGAAGTAGTTTCTTCAACACACCATGGGTGTTGGCTTTATCCAATAGTTTTTGTAAAAATGATCATAGAAAAAGACTCCTAATTGAGCTAATTGAGGATTAATTGTGCTGCCGATCTACCTTGATATTGCAACTCTTTTATGGACCCATGTAGCAGGAGTGTAGCAGATCCATGAATCCTAAACTACATTTGGTAGGCTGCCACTGCTCATAAGATGAAGGATATATATCTAAAAATAAAAATAAAGACATTGAGGTTTAGGAAATTCAATGATTATGAAATAAAAATTTTTAATGAAGTCACTTACAATTTGGCCTGTGTTGTGGCAGATAAGTTGGATAATTCTCTTGCAACACACTATGCATGTACACATGTTGAACCAATATTTCCTTTGTTGATTTTATCCCCTCCTTGGTTCTAAAACCTTTCACCCTACCCTTCCAAGATGCCAAAAAGAGATTACTTGAACATGGCTTCTTCCTTCTGTTTGGTTGCATGAGCACCCAACTTCCTTTTGATATAGTCAGTCTTTACCATAGCAGCCATCCAGTGTAACCTTATTGGCAACATCGATGAAAGATATACAGGAAAGAGGTCAACGAGTGAGGGAGCTCATGTCTATAGCTTCATCCTCGATAGTCTGATCAACACGATGTTTGGCATAAGAAGGGTTCTGATTATCGATGCATGCCATTGAGACTAGTATCCAAACTTTTACTCGAAACCTGAAACTCAATGGACATATCAAAGAGCATGCATTAGACTCTAGTCTTGAATAAGCACGATCTTCTTATTCAAAACTTAAGAATATTATCAATGAGAGAGATTGACAAAGCAATGATATCATTGTCATACCTTGTGCTTCAATATTATGATCAACAATGCTTCCTAAAAAACTAAGACCATGGAAAACTTTCAAAAGTTACATTCCATTGTGCAGTATCTTTATAAATACACTCTTGTTCACCAAAGACTAAAAGAATATTATCCAACTTAACACTTTCACATCTTAAATATCAAAAAAGAGAGATTGAAAAAGCAAAGAGCTCGTTATTATACCTTGCTCCTCGATATTTTGATCAACAAAGCTTCTCAAAGAGCAAGGTCCTGTCAATAGTTTACCGTACCCATTAAAAACTTGCAAAAGTAATATTCTAGTCTGCATCATTTTGATAAACACATAGATTTGCATAAGCATAGATTAGATTCAAAGAGAGAGATTGACAAAGAAATGAGCTTGCTTTTGTACCTTAGTCCTAGAGGTACTTCAAGTTTTAGTTTTCCGTCGCCACCCAAAACTCGTGGAAAGAAACCCAATCCACAGGTTGAAGGAATGTATATGAGGAGGAAACTGAGAGAGAGAGAGAGAGAGGGAGGGAGAGAGATAGAGGGAGGGAGAGGGAGAGGGAGAGGGAGAGGGAGAGGGGGGGAGAGAGAGACACAGAGAGAGAGAGAGAGAGAGAGAGAGAGAGAGAGAGAGAGAGAGAGAGAAGAGTAATTTGGGAGGGGAGAGTAGTTTGGGGGGAAAGCACAATTCAGATAATGATGTATTTTGAATGAGACATTGTCAAGTACTCTCAGGGTGGTCACTATGTATAAACCCTCAATATCACATGCATTCAAGGCCTATTTGTAAAATCCCTTATCTATAATTTTTCCATTAATAAAATGTACCCTTTTTCTATATAAATCTATACAATTTTTCCAAAATCATTTAAAAAACTCCCTTATGTAAATTAATTTCTGTAAAATTTAGATATTAAAAATATCCTTCTGTTGAACTCACGTGACATGGTTACATATGATGACTGACCCCCCCGAGCAAGTACTAGAATGGTGTCGGTAGCTCGACCAAAAATTTTAATTGTTTTTTATAGTTGTACATTAATAAAATATTATTTCTTGCTCTAACAATCTAGATACAATTCAAATTTTTTATAAATTTCCCACGTTACGTTGCTTGGCCATTGGTTGAGAGCTATTTTTCATTTTGGCCAAAAGGCCCCAAAATGAGCTCCCTTTTTTCCTAACGAGGCAAAGAGAAGGTCATTGACATAGTGGACACAACCACTACCACAATCATCCCTAAGATCCTTGTGAAATCTACTTCCTATCTCAGAATATCTTCTTGTGATGCACAGGTATCTAAGAGGTGGACCTACAAGAGAAACAGTTACTATGTATTCATGGCCAAAGTGATGTAGTTTGATAAGACGACCTCTTTCTAAGATGCAATGCAAGTCTCTGCATGGGAACATGAAATTTATGAATAGTATAATGCTCCTCTCAAAAACCAGACTTGGACTTTGGCAAATCTTCCTACAATGAAGAAGCCCATAGGATGCAAATGGATTTACAAAGTCAAACTAAACTTAGATGGAGAGGTTGACAGGTACAAGGCTAGGTTTGTAGCAAGGAATATGCCCAAGAGTATGGTACAGATTATGAGGAGACCTTTGCACCTATTGCAAAGATGACCACAATTAGGATAGCCATAACAATTGTAGCTCACGTTGATTGGCCCATCTACTCCAAATAGATGTGAAGAATCCCTTTCTCAATGGTTTTCTAATGAGAAAATATACATGACACTGCCTCCTAGCTATGCTATTATCGAGATCAAACAAAATGCTTGCAAGTTGCAAAAATCACTCTATGTTTTGAACATGCCCCTTGTGTATGGAATGCAAGGATTCATTGTCAGCTCCTGGCATTTGGTTTTCATCCATCTAGTTCAGACCCATCCCTCTACATTAAGAGGATTACAAAAGACATCCTTTTTATAGTGCTTTATGTTGATGACTTGGTCCAATGGATATTTCATCTCTAAAGCTAAGAGTCAGCTCACGTCAATGTTTTGACATAAAGGATATGGGAGAACTCCATGATTTTCTTGGGATAGAAATATGGATAGATGACATGACATCACACTTTCACAGGGAAAGTACACTCAGAGGGTACTCAAACTATTCCATCTACATGAGTGCAAGCCACTCCCTACTCCAATGAGTGCAAGCCACTCCCAACATCAAATTTTTAGCAATTGACAATTCTCGAGCTTCATATTCTCTTCAATATAAGCAACTTATTGGCTATTTACTATACTTGGCTATCACTAGGCCTAACATTTCTTATCTGGTTGGTGTGCTCAGTAAGTTCTTGAAAAGGATCACCTCCTACAATAGCAAAGAGAGTACTTAGATACCTTCATGGTACATGAGACCATATAGTACATTATGCCAAGACATCCGACTTGCATTCCCATGGATACATAGATAGTGATTGGGAAGGAAGTGTAAATGATAGAGGATCCACCAGTGAATACTGCTTCATAGTCTTGGCTCTCTAGCTTTTTCATGGCAAAGCAAGAAGTAACCAACTATGGCATTGACTTCTATCGAAGCACAGTATAGAGGATCCACCAATGCAACATGTGAGACAATTTTGTTCAGAAGGCTTCTTTATGAGATGGAGAAACTTCTTGGAGACACTACCATGCTCTGTTATGATAATATGAGTGGCATCCAACTGGAAAAGAACCTAGTGTTTCATGCTAGATCAAAACACATTGAAGTGCATTATCACTCGATTTGTGAGAAAGTTCTTAGTGAGAGGAGATCACTTAAGTTGCAATTGACGAAGACCAAGTTGATGTCAAAAGTGGGCAAACTTTTCAAGCAAAAGTGTCTTGGTGAAGACATTTATGACTTGCTCTTTTGTTGATCAATGTACCAAGTTGACCTTTGTATATACTTTTTCTGCTGTGGCACTCTTTTTGCACTTTTATGCATCTATTTTGATCTTTATTTCTATTTCCATCATGCAACATTCATATACATTTTTTTAATGTGCTTTGTAAAACACCATCTACTTATGCAGTGCAATTTAAGGAGGGGTATTAAGGGGGGTGTAATTTTGTTCCACCTAGATAGGGTTCATGGGACAAATCCTAACCCTAAACCTAAGGGGTCCATGTATATATTCCCAGTTTCTTTGGAATATAACTTAGTGTATGGTTGGCCATCTCTTGTGCACTCCTCTCTCCCTCTCTCTCATTTGTTTTATCAAGATAGATGGAAAGACTAAGAGAGTGAATTGATAGTTTGAGTTACCTTAGACACTTTTATGTATTGTGATACTCAAATTTCTTGGGATAATGTTAGCACTTAGTCAAAATTCTATTATAGTAGTAAAGAACATACATCCATTATGGCACAATGCATTATGCCACCCCTTCACCCAACAAACCAAGGAGGAGAAAACAAAAATATACTCCTCATACTTATACACAATTATTTGAGCCAATGCACTTTCCGAAGGACGGACCATTCTGATTTCATACGTGAGTCGTGACGCGAACTCAACACATCTTTCGTAACTTTCATGCAGGACAGCAAGGAGCCAGCTTTGGTACCCACAGGACCCACGGGCCACAGCCCACAAGCTACCACTGTCTATTTATCCTATATAGACCTCAACAGCAGCAGTTTTTGACGTAGAATGTCACATACATCAGTATCCTTTGATTCTTCTCCGCCAGCCTGCACAAACACGGAACTGCCGTAAGTACTGTCGCTACTTGCATGGCTCCGCATGCGTTGACAACAAACAGGTGGGATTGAATCAAGTATCGGGAGGGGTCGGTAGCATAGGCGATAATTTGCCAACATGAAGCGCGACGTAAAAGCCCCGCTGTACGCTACCTCTGAAAGCATAAAGAAAAGAATGCTGGCTCCCATTACCTAGTGTTTTTTTCCGTGTAAGGCTTATGCAAGTGGAGCAATTATTTGCGTGTGCACGATGCAACTTCCAAATGGCTACGACATTATCCTCTTGCAACGATGTAGTGTTAAGCTTCTAGATGCAAAGCCACCATATCCCATTCCCAACTTTTTCGAGATTCAAAGAGTTTAAATGTTACCTCTTAAACATATGTTATGGGTTTTCAAGTAGTGCCCCCCTCGAGAAGCACATCCAATCATTGGCGACCAATTAACAAACTCCATCATTGGGGTCTTTTCTATATTATTAGGAGATAAGGAGAAAATTGTACAAGACATGAATACTAAGTCATACATCCCATATAACAAAGCCACACTTCTAAGGATTGTAAATATAGCATGAAGCTATGTGAGTGGAGGAATATCAAGGACTTGCAACTTCCATCTTTGCAAGCATCAACACAGATACATGTACCATGCAACATAGCATTATTAATTGGACATAGAAAAAGGGGGGGAAATAGTTGGTAGGAGGATTTAAGGGGATTTTTTTGGGGGTGGGGGGGGCATCTAGAAAAGGGAGACAAGGATGGATTTATTTATATAAAAGGGGCACTACTTAGAAGATTCACTATGTAAAACCCTATATAGCAAGTATATTCAAGAGATCAATATAAATATTATGGGCTAATGTTGAATAGGTATTTAGTGTGATGAATGTGGATTTCCTTAAGGAGGGTAGATGTCTCTTCGCATTATGTCCTGTGGGGACTTGAACTCATAACCTCATGATTGTGATTGTAAAGCCTTATCAATTGGACTATCACTTTGGGCAATTTACACCTACATTGCATTAATTTGTCCGAAACTTTTTTAATTCAAAAAATCTGATAAAATCACTTTTCTCTCAATTTAAAACAAATTAGACGTTTTATGCTATTTTATTCATACAAATATTTTTATTCATACAAATAATCTAGTATTTGTACAAATAAACTAGCATTCATACGAATAATTTTACTAGAAATGAAGACTTAATTTAGTGTTCTGTCTATTATGAACAACACCACCTCAGTAGCATTGGATGCCTAATTTATTGATTGAAGGATACTCAAGATTAATTAGACATGTGAACGGTCTGGCATGTGATTAATTCCGCACGAATTTGGGAGAACGATGGAGCTAAAAAAGAGAAATTAAAGGCAACTCATGATTATTTGAATGCATGCATGAAAGTGTAATCGAAGTTTGATTCCATCCATTACAATGGTTTACATGGAATCACCTATCCATTGCAATGGTTTACATGGAATCACCTATCAGCAAAGTGGTTTTATGGGTGAATGATGCCACTGGGACATATATGGCTTGTCAATATGTCCTAGCCCCTAATGGGGATCCCTCAAGGACCATATTGACTTTGATTATAAATCTATCTAGCCTCCCAACATAGTAATCCTAACCTCTTCCCCAGTCAGACCAAGAAAAACCTAACAACCCATTTGGTTCCAAATCCCATGCAATCAATTAAACTTTTGCAACACCAACTCTTCCCAAGACTTAGGTATTTAAATTCCTAACAAGTGATGTGACCTCTTAAACTCTCACTCTATAAAACTCCAATCTCCTCCTACTAACCAATGGTTCCCTTCCATGTAGGAGGCTACTAGCTGAGGCCAACATATGCTTCTGGCACTCTCTCTTGTGAAGAATTAGGAGCATAGACACTAAGGATGCAAAAATCAAACCATTCTTTGTGACAAAGACAAAAAAATGTCATCCTTCTATTGTGTTGCTACAAGAATTGAAGTCTGGTCCAAATGATGCTTGGTGGTAGAGCATTGTAAGCTTTGTTAAGTGGTTTAACTTTCAAGTTTCCACAGACTGCCCCTCAAGCGGTAGAGGAGGGACCGTGATCCTAGTCCATAAAGATTTGAAGTCTAGTATACAATTGATTTACTAGTCTTTCTCTTATATCATATACATGTTGTAAAAGATGCAAGTCATTAATGGATTCAAGGTATTAAAAAGTACAACTTTAATAGATTGTCTACATGGGTTTCAAAATCTAGCTAAAAGTTACAGGAGGGAAGTTAAAAAATAGTGCTAGCTTGTGTATAGGCAAATTAATAATATGTTCTTGCTAGCATGTGATATCTCATATGTCTATAAGGTGCACCCCCCTACTCCAACACCAAGTCAACATTGAGCCTTCTCAACTAGGTCAACATTGAGCAATATTGTCAAATATGTCACATGTGTACAAGCTGACCTCCTAGTGTTCTAATGCAAAGTAATTTAGCACACGAGGTGCCCCAAACCCTTAAGGAATCCCAAAGCAAATGATAATGTGTCTCACTTATCATATCACAAGAGAGTAGAGTGGAGTGATATTCAGGCATCTTGCAAGTTTATCATGAACCAAAAGCTTTCTTATCTCAAAGAGCCATATTATAAAGATGACTATTTTTCTCTTCGTGGCACTCCAAACTCTTCGACATCTTAATGCCCTAAAGTCCACCTTGTGACACAATGCAACTTGCTTCCATGTATCTTTTACTTAACTAAAAATGCAAATCTTTGCACTATCTCCCCAAGGCTCTCTAATCACGACAACTACACTTTTCTGATACCTATACCCTTGGCATTAATCCACCCATTCCATCCACGCATCTTCTTTTTCCTGACACTTGTCAGCCACTCATCCTTAATGCATTCAATGAATTCATTTCAAAAGTTATTTTCTCTTATTGTCAGCTTAAACTACTTAAACTTATATCCAATTTTGGATAACTCTTGCCACCACTCTCTTGGCATCCCATATATCATTAAAATATGTGATCCCCTTTTTGAACAAAGCTTTAGCCAACCTCTCGTTCTTATACAATGGAGGGATATTGTTTGCAAATGGGAGCTTTGATAGCCAAATTGATAAATCTAGAGATGCATCTCTAACCATTTCTCTACCTCCCTTTGAACTTGCCTACACCAACTTCTTTTTCCAAATTTGAACAAGCTACCAAACCAATTGAGTAATCTTCCAAGTTCATAGAATAGTACATTCTACTAGTGCATACCTTGTCCTCTAAAACTAGTAGCTCCACTTCTGATGACTCACCATCTAGATATTATTTCCCAAGGCTGATTTGAATCAATTTTGACAATCCATTTAGCACACAATCTTCTTGACTTGTTGTTAAAATCCTCTAAAAGCAAGCCTCCCACTTCCTCAGGAAGTGTTATTGTAGCCCACCCAATCACATGATATTGATCTTGCCATTAAAAATCTCTAACTTAGAAAAAGTTGATTTAGAAAATGACAAAACTGAACATACAAAGACCAATGCACAAGCTAGAATATGCTTTGCTACTATTAATTTCCCTTGAAAGGAAAGGTATTTATGTTTCGAGTTGTCAAATTTTTCCATGATCTTTTTGAAAAACCATTCAATCCTTTGTTGCATTGTCACTATAACCCCAACTGGGCACCCCAAGTACCAGATCACCTCCTCGATATTAATCCATTTGAACTCAAAATGGTAAGTCCATTCAAGTTAATTTTCTCAGCTAATCCATGCCATTGGTGTAGTGGTGTTGGATTTTAGATCTTGATGCACCTGAAAAATCATCATATACATACATCAATGAGTGTATTACTTCAAGATCAGCTTCCAGCAAGTTGCTATTGTCATCCACAAATAACTGTGCACAGGGGAGGTCACCATTTTAGTAGTCAAATACCTTTGATGCTTCCCCTAGATTGAGCTAGCTCAATTTGAACTAGCAGAGGTTTCGCAATGACTGCAAATAGCAACCTTGCCTGACCGATCATTTTAAATCAAAGCTACCAAGCCATTCATAGATAATTTTGCTAAAGACTTACTAAACAACATACAAATAGTCAACACAAATCTAGTACCAAATCCTAACTTTTAAAAAGTTCTTAAAATAAAATCCCAACTAATTGATCGTAGGCCTTCTTAAGGCCAATATTTATCAGCATAAAGCTCTTATTCTACTTAAGGACATAATCAATCGAGCAAAGAGGGAGAAAATAGTGCTCAACAATGCTTTATGTATATTTCTAACATACACAAATCCAATTTGCTATTGGTGCATGAATCTACCAAGTCAAAACTTAATCCTTGTGGTAGAGATTTATGCGAAGACTTTGTACATAACATTCAAAAATATCATTAGAGGAGGTCTCCAATCTCAATATGACAACCTAGAAGAGCTCTTTGGGACAAGATTTTTCGTCCCTCTATTAATATCACAAGGTCCTTTGTGGACAATATAGTTGAGAACCATTGTAAGATCAGATCCACAACATTCCCAATAGTATTGGTAGAATTTTAAGGGTACTCCATTAAGACTAGAGGACTTTCCCCACATTATCTCATAGACTATAGCCTTCACATCAAGCTCAGAGATAGGGCACCATAACAACCTCATGGGGTAAAACCACTCTTTGTAGTGGTTCAAGAAATTTATTGACCTTATCATTGTAATCTTTGACTCTCTTTGGAGCCATCCCAACAATGTGTGCTATGTGATTGATAATATTTGACTCTCTTTGGAGCCAACCCGAATGTAGGCTAAGTGCTTGATAAGCTCATCTGCAATGCTATTCTCATTAGTGATTGCTTGACCATTACTATCCAATAAAATAGTGATTTGCGCTCGCTATTTCTTTTCTTTGAAGGGCATTTAAAGGCAATCACCATTAACCACCTAGTGAGCTTGCGATTGAATTTGAGCAGCCTATATCTTGTTGACTTTAATCCTCTTTAAAAAATCTTCCATCGTATACCTCAATGATGTATGAATAGGATCATTCGGTGACTCCTACACTATTGCATTAATCAATTCAAATGCCTTTTTTGCATGATTGCATCTTTATTATTTCCTATGCATTTAACCACCCTTTTCTTTGCGCACTAATTTTGCTATGCCCATGCATTTGAACCATTATTCCAAACATCTTGGCCTTGATTTCTCACTGTGTTCCATGCATGCTTCGCATGCACATCCATAGCTTCTATGCCAAACAAACTAACATTGACATGGAATGGGACCTTTTACACCTTTTACTATCGGTTTAATCTTTGCTACCATAAATGAAAGCACAATCAGAGTGTGATCCAAGACAACATAATGAAACAATACCTCTGCCTTACCTCTACGGTCCATCCACCTTCCTTTTATAAAGGTAAAGGCGATCAAGCCTCGTGCTTCACTAGTCAATACCTTTCTACCTATTCATCCATGAAGATGACCTAGACTAGCCTAGTTTGCAAGACCATATGCCTTGACTAATTGGTTCCACAATTCTTTCCCTTCTTCCTTTATCTTGAGGCTTAGATGTGACCTATCATCTTCATTCATGGTTTGATTCTAATTCCCCAGAGCAATAGTGGTGGTCCATCAAGCAACCAATTGACTAGATCAAACCATAACTAAGCACGATCTACTGATAGGAAAGGGAGATATGTAGTGAGACAAATCAAACTAGCTCTCCCAGTAGATCTGTTTCTACTACAATGAGCTTGCCTTGAGGGTCACTCCAAATTAACCATGGGTTAAGCATGGAATTAACCATGATCGTAGTCCCTCCACTACCATAATTACAATAGCTAATAAAGATTTCATAACCGAGTAAGAAGGAGAGCGAGGTTGGGTCATTACCAACTATGACTTCCTGTAGACCAACATCCAGGTTAACATCTGACAAAACTCTTCTAAGTTCCTTATGCTTCCATGTGGCACATATGCCTCTTATGTTCTAACTAACCACTTTGACAATTACCCCCATTACCATTCTATTCGTCCCTGCCAGAATATAGTCCTCCTCCATCCATGCCTTCAATGGGGCATAAATATTAGTAAAAGTACCCACTCCTACATGTGCCAAGATTTCAATAGGGCACACATATTTAAGCCTATTACATCCATCATTGGCACCCTTGTCACTACCCCTATCCAACTATACTCCTCTAGCTACTGCATTATCACCACATAGCTTACTGCCTTGAGTGACTTTGTTGCTTGCTAGAACACTTCTACCACTAGAAATATTGATGGAATTTGTGCCGGATCTTCCTTTGTTATTAAAATCAACCTATCTTGAGGCTCCTCCACCTCCTTATCCTATTTGAACTCCTACTCAACTATGGAGACTTTCATTTCCTTTGCTTCAACATTTTTACTTATTTCTCCTTAACCACCGCTAGTTTTGCCTTATAAGTTTTGAACCCTCTGAGTAGGACATTCCTTTGCAAAATGGTCAACCTCATTGCAGACATAGCAAGCATTTAAAAATCTCCCAAACTTGACATCAATCATGATTTCCCACTTATTGGGTAGTGTGAGCTCCAATACCTTTGGAATCTCTTTCTTCCAATCCCATAGAATGCATGCTCTTAATGCCGATTTTCTGACATGATCAAACGGTGGCACGTATAACGCTTCACCTAACACTGTAGCTACACTTTTGTTGATCTCTATCTAGATGGATCGATCAGGATTACACCCATACTGGAACCTCACTCTTAAACATATTGGCAGAGAGTATGAAGCTTCCTATGTAAGCATATGAACAAAGTTACCCTTGTACCCAATAACACTTGCGACAATCCAGGCACTTTCAAAATCACTTCCGACAACCACTCGATAAAAACCTCTCCCCATGAATCCAAACTCCACCAACATCCTACATCAAAGTTGATAGGTATCTCTGAGTCACTATTCAAACTCGTTCTCAGACAAAATCTCCCCATGGAAAAGAAAAAGAGCCCACACTCACGCAAGCATGGATATTCCTTGCATAAATTTTGAGGACTAATTGATACACTGGCTTTAACTATCATCCTAAATGTGGGCTCTACTACCAATGCCGCTTGCTTTCGAGTGTTGAGCACTTCCAAATCTCTCCATCATGAGGTCATCAACTTGAACTATGCATCCTCCTTTCTCGGTCATTTTTGCGTAGGACACTCCATTGCTACTCACTTCCATCAACTTATTTGAGCTTTCACTTGAGAGTCTATGGCACTTCTTGGTTGCTTTCCCCATCTAATCATACTGTGCCTTGACATGTGCTCGACTATGATCTGTAGGTATGTGTAACTCAAAACGTCAGACCTTCAAAGACCTTCTTAGCTCTTTACAAGAAAGACTTAAAGATTAAAAAATATTGGAATATAGTAAAAATTCGTGACTTAGACAAAAACTCGATGGACTTTTTTTATCCTATAAGAGAGAAATCAGTAACTAATGTAAATGCATAACCCAATTTCGGTATGCATATAGCATAATTCAAGCAACTTGACATTACTATTGCTATAAACATAACTAAACAAGTTATGGTTTAGATTGACACTAAGAACGTATGTGGTGTATATATAAGAGTGTCATGTTGGTGTTTGTAACTATATTGGGTCAGTACCACTGGCATTTTAATAGGCTTGTGGTCACAACCTATCTCCTTTTACTTGTCGCCATCTCATGTAAACACACAAGCCCCAACGAGAGCTTCCATGAGACTTATGTGATGATGGTACATAAGATGGTGTATCCATGATTTTTAAAGGTGGGGTGTGTGACTTTGATCCATACCACTGGCATTGTGTGATGCTTGTGGTCCTCTTGTGGTCAAACAACCTATCCACTTTTACTTGTTCCGTGTGATGCTTGTGGTCAAACAACCTATCCACTTTTACTTGTTCCCATCTCAAATAAACACATGAGCCCCACGAGAGCCTTCCATGAGGCTCATGTAATGATGGCACATAGGATGGTGCCTCACCCAAGTATATAGAAAGTTTCACGTGTGGGACTCGACGTTTTGGGCCTTTTGTTGTAAAAGTTTACGTCCTAAAATGTTTCATTTCTTTTTTTTATTGAAAGAAAATGTTTCATTTCTCACATGCCACAATGCCACTCGTTGGCCCAAGACACCAACGACCAGCAAACAAAAGTGTACTACTCGGTAGTTCTACACAATTATTTGCGCCATGGAAGTTGGAGTGGGGGACGGACGATCCTGATTTCATAGGTGACGCGAACTCAAGAAATCAAACTTTCCTGCATGATTTCACCAGCTTTCAGCATGCAGGACAGCAAGGATCCAGCCTTGTACGACGGACCATGGCCCATATTCCCAAAAGCCAGACGCTATACTTGTCCTATGTCGACTTCAACTGATTCCTCTCTGCCAGCCTGCTGGAATATGAAACTGCTGCAACTACTGGCAACAAACAGGTGCGCTTGAATCTTGTATCGGGGTCGGTGGATTGCACGACTTGAATGTCGAGTCCATAGCACGACGTAAACGGCACTCCACGCTGGACTTAGCGACAACCTTTGAAATAATAAAGTTCAATCCGTTATTAACGATACTTTCAATAAAGCAAAGCACTACTCTTGAAGTATGAAGACCCATCCAAGCGGAACAATTATCTGCGGATGCACATACACTGTGTTGTGTGTGGGAGAGGGAGAGAGAGAGAACTAAGTAAACTAACAATATATATATATATATATGTACACACACACGCACATATTATGGGGTGGTGAATCCCTAAAACACCTTGTACAAAAAAATGTGCTTAGTGCAGTGGTCTGCACTACATATCACAACTAGACTTGCGGTACACAGTCTTTTCATCATGGACCAAGTAACTACTAACTTGAAATTAAAGGTGGATCCTACTATTTTATCAATTGTTTAAGGAAAAAAGAGAATGGGTAAAATAGTGATGAGACGTGACACAGGGTCCGTTAGAACCCGATCCTCCCTACAAATGTCAGGGGTGGTGATTTATTATTGATTTTGTGATGTCCATATTTTGGAAGCAACATCTAACAAATACATGAATAAGGCAATACAATAACTGATCCTCGTTGCAATGTTTACAATATCGTCACATGGACTATAACCATATGGGATAAAGATGTAGTCATCCTTCAATCTTGCATCCTTCTTGGATTTCCTTGCTCCTCACATCAATAACATGCATTAAACGAGAAGAATGTTGTAAGAATTTAGATTTAAAACAAGAATTTTGGAATGGACTAGAATTTGAAAATATTTATTTTGTAATATATAATTTATGATCATTATAACCACACAGTGTGGGCGGGGAGGCGGCACACTTTCTTTCCCAAAGAGTTATAATCCGAGGGAATGGGCCCTTCCTTGGGTATCGAGATAACGTCGATAATATTAGCGCCAAGGATAAGTCTCACGAATGAATCCTAGAAATGTGTCACGAATGCTCCAATCATTTTGCTTTAGCAAACACAGCTAGGAGAATTCTTAATACAGGCTACTTTTGGCCATGCCTCCATAAGGATGTATATGAATGGTGTCGAAGTTGTACAATATGCTAAAAGTTTGGAAGGTGACAGTTGATTCTTGGTCCCTTGAAACCTATTCCAGTATATGGACCTTTTGAGAGGCGGGGGTTGGACTTTGTCGGACCACTCCCTCGCTCATCTCAGGGAAAGCATTATTTATTGGTGGCCACAAATTATGTGACTCAGTGGGTAGAGGCCAAGGCCATAGTCAATAGTAAGGCAAGCACAGTTGCAAAATTTCTCTTTCATCAAATTTGTTCATGCTTTGGTTGTCCTTTGGAAACTCTCACTGATGGAGGAACCTCTTTTAGAAATGAACTAATTGAAGATGTGGTGCATAAGCTAAAGATAAATCATTGCATGTCCACACCATACTATCCCCAATGTAATGGCTTCGCTAAGAAAACCAATGGATTATTGTGCAATTCAATGCGAAATCTTGTAGACACCAAGAAAAGGCATTGGGATAGGCACTTGGCAGAAGTTTTATGGGCTTACAAAGCCACACACAAGCTAGCTATTGGGTTTATACCATTCCAACTGGTGTATGGAATAGAAGCCATTTTACCCATTGAATTGGAGATACATAGTCTTTGCACTATTGTTCCAAGAATAGAAGGACAGGAGGATTTCTATGCTCAATGCTTGGTATAGCTAGAAGCCTTGGATGAATGCAAATTACAAGCCTTACAAAACTTGGAAACTTCTCAAAAAAGGTGCAAGGCCCGTTTTGACACCAAATTACACAAGAAGAAAGATATTGCAAAAGGAGATTTGGTCATAAGATGTGTGTATGGGATATAATGGGGATTTTAGAAAATAGGAAGAGTGAGTCATATAAAGAGGTGGGCTCATGTCCATGTGTTCCAATAATGTAAGAGAGATCACATGCCAGGAAGGCATGTGAAGGAGTGTGGAGTCAAGAGGAATTCTTCTAGAATTCCTATGTGGAATAAAGAGGATGTGGCCATATGGAAAAGAGAGGGTCCCTATGGGCTCCATGTGGGGAGACTCTTGATTTTCTCAATATTTTAAGAGCCTTGACATCTTTTGATGGGACATATGGCAAGAGTAGCCAAAAAGGACATGGATGGTGACATACAGGCTTATGTGATTGATGGGGAAAGGAATCTACAAGCAATAATTGTAAATGGGTGAAGTAGGGTGACAAAATCTCTATAAAAGGAGCCCTCCTCTCCCTTGTTCAACATCTCTTCCACCATTAGGCCTCATGTTGCTATAGCTCTGGTCTCCTCCAGCCTCTTCCATGAGCCTTCTCTCCCTCTTGTAGATATTCTCTTATGTAGACTTTTAAGTCCATCTCTCTATAGTTCCATTCTCTCTCTATGAGTAGCCTTGGAGCTTCTGCTCCCTCTTGTACATATGAAACCTCTTCTTCTCCCTTGTGTTTATAGTATTTTGAGTGCCATTCGAGTGGAGTGTCACTCTATTGACAATGAAGATCACTTCGTATTCCCTCTCTTGAGTCTCTCTTCCCTTTTCTTTCTTTTAAAGCCTTAAAAGTTCTTTCTATTCGGCCACTCATTGCACACACATGGTCCATCCATTTCCCAAGACACTAAGGGAGTTACTTACCCTCTTTTAGGCAAAATCTATGAGTGGTGAATCATTGATGAAGGTGGAGTCTTGAGGGAGCACCCTGCTCAGACAAAATTAGCATGGGTGGAGGGCAGTTTTTATGACAGTTTGATCGCCTGTTAGTTTGTTGCTCATAATATTTTTGCTCGATAGTCTGATTTTGATGAAACTTATATCAGCACAAAGTTCTCCTCAAGGCAAATTTGTTTGTGTAATCATACCTTGAATCATATACAACAACAAAAAGTTATGAGTCTGTATGTCTGATAGTATATTTTCATAACAGTTTTTGCTCCTGTCTATTAAACCACCCATAACTTTTTGGCTGCTTCTTTGCTTCTTACAAAACATATATCAGCTTCAAGGCACATGTCTCTATGTGATTAGACCTTGAATCAGATATTACAATAAAAAGTTATGAGTCTCTGTGTCTGATAGTCTCTTTTCATAATAGTTTTTACCCCTGTCTAGTAAACTGCCCATAACTTTATGGCCACTTCTTTGTTTCTTATGAAATGAATATCAATGCAAAGCCCATATCAAGGTGCATCTCTATATGTGTTTGAATCTTTAATATCATGTCTCTACTAAAAGTTATAGGCCTCTGTGTCTAATGACAGTTTGGAGAGGGTTTTGAGCTAAGTGTAAAGATATCTATGCAGGTGGAATGTTTTCTCGAAACCTACCCATCTGACCCAATCAGCCCCTTCTAACTCCTTGATATATAGAAATATAGGGATATGAAGTGTGTGCCATCTGAAGCTGTACAACATACCAAATTCCTATTATGGATGACATCAGGCTAGTGCAATAGCGTCCCTATCTACTAATGAACCCAAAATATGCTATGATTGTCTAAGAAGAAATACAGAAGCAAATCGATGCAGAGGTCATTTATGAGATCAACCATACTACCTGGTTATCTCTGAATGGGGAGTCTATGCCTCAAAAGTAATGATATTTGGACTTACTAACACTCCCGCAACATTCCTGAAGGCACATGGTGGAGAAGGGAGAGAGAAAGGGTCGATGGCTAGGGAGACAGATAGTGATACTCAAAGAGAGACATAGTGAACTGGAAATGAAATGACTAAGCAATGACAAAATGAAAGTACTCACATGTAGGCCAAAGAGCTTGTAGGCTTGATAGTTGATTGATTTGACACTAGACAAGTGCAGCTCTTATATATAGCACATATGCACATATGAATACCAATGCATATGGGATAACTCCAAAATATGGCACGTGGCATCCATAGGACACACTAGACTAGAACTCACACTAGAACACACCAAACTGACTCATCTTGACTCCATTTCCTAACAACCCCCCATGGAGGAAAGATGAGGGACTACTGGAATGGAACCAAGAATAGAACATGACAATGATGGTATCTACTACTCTGTGCAATGTCTAAACTAGAAATGGCTCTCATTCTAACTTAGAGGCTAAAGTCTAAGCATGGTTCAAAGGTCAGACTAAGCACTCGGATGGATTTATGTCCCAAACATGACTCAAAGGCTCATGTCTCAACATGGATGCATAACCAACTCAGTGATATAGGAAACCAATGCACTAACATCCTAGAACTCATATGCTAGGCCTGATATCTAGACCATATCAATGCCAATACATGGTCCCCCATAATACATCCCCCTCTTGACTCTAGAGACTAACTAGGAACATGGAGCCACACACCATAAATGTAAATTTCACAAATGCAGTCGAGTTTGTTAAACATTGTGATCCTTGCCAATGCGTCTCCATACCTCATAGCCAAGACTACATTCCTTGACCGAAGTTTTCGAGACTAACCTTTTGAAAAGGGGGGGATAAATTTTGTAGGTCACATTAGTCCAACCACTAAGGGACTCAAGCTTGTTACATTATAGTGGCCACATATTATTTCACGAAGTGGGTAGAGGCTAGAGCCACAAGGAAAGTGGATGCAAGAGCAACCGTTAAGTTCTTATACAAAAATATAATATTTCGCTTTGGCCTTCCACTTGAAATTATGAGCGACAGAGGGATGTTCTATCTAAATGAAACGATTTGAATATTGATGAGTGAGTTCCTCATTGTGCATCAAAAATCCACCCGATATTATTGTCGAGTGAATGGCCAAGCTGAAAGCTCAAATAAGTTATTGTTCCACATTATGACATGCATAGTCGAGGCTAGTCACAATGACTAGGAGCACAAACTCACCACAACATTGTGGGCCTACCTGACGGCCTACAAGTTTGCTACATATTGCACACCCTTTGTCCTAGTGTTTGGTGTAGAGGCAATTATGCCAATGGAGGTTATTGTGCCAAGCCTCAGAGCCACAGTTAAATCCTTGAGAGATCAAGCTTGGAAATCTTGATGAAACAAGATTTAGGCAGCCTATGGTATAAAAGTGACACCACTTTTGCAAGCTTTCCAAAAGCTCTCTACAGGTGTGCTAATAAAGTACACTACTTGGAGAAATGTATGGTAATCTGAATCAAAAAGAGGGGAAAGGGAGAGTACCGAGAGGGAAAAGGAGAGATTTAGAGGATCAAGAGGGAAAGGGACATGATGGAGGGGATGGAGAGATGGATGAAAGGGGGAAGAAAGTAGGAAAGAGGGATGGGAAAGGTGGAGGGCTTAATGGAGTGTTGAATGAGGAAAAGAGGGAGGATGGAGAGGGAAAGGGAGAGGATGGAGTTCAAACAGGGATGGAGAAATAAAAATGTAACAATGCATGATAACTTGAGAGAGGTGAATACAAAAGAAAGGGAGAAGAGTTAAAGGAGGGGAAAAATAAGGAAAGGGAGAGGACGGAGAGGGAAAAGGAGAACTTTTAGATGATGGAGAGGGAAAGAGAGGGAAAGGGAAAGGATGGAGAGCAAAAGTCAGAGCTTGAGATGATTGAGAGGGGAAGTGAGAGGATGGAGAGAGAAAGGGAGAGCTTGTTAAGAGGGGCAAGGGGAATGGAGAAATGAAAAAACTAAGGTGTGTAATAAATTGAGAGAGGCAAAAGGGGGAAGAAAGAGGGAATAAAAGGAGGGGAGAAAGGGGGGAATCCCCACAAATGTAGCAATGTAAGGATAGCTTGACAGGATGGAGAGGGAAAGGAAAATGAGAAAAAGGAGAAAGGAGGATGGAGAAATACAAAATCTAACACACATTATTTGAGAAACCTAAGATTAATGCTTACTTGGAAATATACAAGTGAATGCATTCAAATGCTGGCAAAATAGATGGAGGGATTGGATGCCTTCAAAAGAAAAGAGCACATAGTGTTATAAGATAGCCATTGGAATTCAAAGGGAAGGAGAAAAGCAAAGAGCAACAACACACACTTAAACTAAGAACATGCAAGATGTACATCGTTTCTTTCAAACAAAGGTTAATCTACTCACTATAGCACACATTTGTCCTTCCATGAATATGCAAAAGTATATTGGAATGAAGAAAACAACACAATGTCAGCCCCACAAGCTTAGCAAGGTAGCAAGAGCTTAGCTCGAGGTCAAACTAGGTCAAAATGGGAGGGATAGAGAGGAAAATGGAGAGGATGGTGGAGTGGAAGGATAAGACTTAGGAGAACTTGAGTGTGCACAATAGGGTGCAAGAGATATAGCTTTAGCTTGCATGTGAAAGAAACATATCGTGACACTTGGGTCAATGTTTGCTTGGGCATAACCATTTTTGGTGAGGTTCATGACATTTTTTGTAATGATAATGTATCTTTACCCATAACTTATGCATTGCTCAATGGAATTCGGCAAACTCAATCTTCAAGTTGTAGTACACATTCAAACTTTAATATGAGATATAAAAAAATCGAATAAAGATTTGGAACAAGATCGTTAAAGCATTAGAAGTGCTATGTTGCATGTGAAGCATGCATCTTGAAGAGTAGAGGATACAACAATTTATTCCAATACATCAACATTTTGTTCTGCACATACATGCAACAAAATAATCATTCAAACATAGATTATGCGAGCTTCAAAGTACACACCTACTTGAGACGATTAGATGTGGTTGAAGGGGACTCCAATGTTGTGCTAAAATTGTGCACACCCTTTGAGTGCATGTTCTATATCATTTCTTTATTTGTTGAAAACCAAAACTAGTTGAAAAAATGGAAGTCAAAACCATGGAACTACTACATGGTGGTCTTAAAACATTGATAATAGGTAATATTGGTATCTAGATTCACCCAATAATGGAAGATTAAAAATGTGCAATTTGTGCATGTACAAAGATATTTAAATAAATCCAACACTATTTACAATTGTGTATTAGTTTTTTTTCCATGCAATTCCTTGATATATGAATTATAATCATGTCAAAGGTCATTTCATTTCATAATATAAAGCATCAAACCTATTAGTGTGCCCTTTGGCCTATTTATGTTTTGAAAAAATTTGGGCTATATTACATGTGCTTGAGGGCAACCGGTATATCCAATTTTTCTTACATGTATCACCGTAGAAGGGAAATCATGGCGGTGGTATTAGCCGGAAAAGAAATCAGGACCAGAGGCTAGAGGCTAAGCATGGCGACGCTCGAGGGCCATAGAGGAAAGGAGAACGTGAGGGCGAAACGTTATCATGGGAGGGGAAAAGGAATTAGAAGGGGAGGGAATGAAGAGGGAGACTATGACACAAGGGGAAAGGGAGAGGGGGAAGAGAAGCGTGTACATGATGGGAAGAGGAAGGGAAGAGGATCTTTTCCTTAGAAGCACCAAAAGACATCTATCTTGTCTTCCAATAGTTGACTACATTACTCTTTCTCAACCATGGTCTCCCGAGTATGGCTTGGTAACTCCTACTTGTATCTTCAATGTCCACTACATAGAAATTGACGGTGGTGGTCAACCCATTGACAGTGATGGGCTACCTTGATTCGAGTGGAGGAACGCCTTGTACATTTCAAATTCAATTTCTTCATGATTCGGGGCACCATGATATTACATGCAGCTCCCCCATCAACACACACATTTTTGACATGGCAATTATCTATGATGACATCGACTGTATGTGGGTGCCGATCAATTTCTTCAGAGATAGAAGATACCTCTCTTACCTTTCCCTTTTTCTTGTTCCTCCTTGTTTAGAGCCCTTGCTATAGCTCACATCTCACCTTAGGGCTTAATGCTATTAGTTGAGGGAGCATGATGCTCAAAGACGAACGATCGAATAGTCTTCTTGCCCCGAGCCGATGGGAAAATCTAAGGGTGACCACTTACTCCTGCGAGATCTTTTAGTCTTCTCTATTGGTGGGTCTGCCATCTCAGCGTCTGAGGGCTCTGAGAAGGACACCTTCATCCTGGGGCGGCTTGGTCCACAGTTTGGAGAGGGGTCCGAGGTGGTACGACTTCTTTTCCCGAGGTCAAGTATCTCTACATCAGAATCCTCAGTGCCAGATTCACTTAGAAGATTCACCCTTGGAATATTAGGACATTCTGTGTGATAGTGACCTTTCTAGTGGCACTCGTAGCATACAACATTAGCTCAATCTCTTGGAGGGCAGTTGGCTTGATTTCTAATGCCCACCATCTCAAGCCGAAATTCAAGGCCTTGGCTAGGTCATTGACTATGGGTTCTTTTGCAAGAGGGGCCTCTTTAGCTGGAGGGGCTGAGGGAGTAGAAAGGAGGGGGGCTCGTGGGTGAGGCTGGGGAAATCTTCGAGGCGGAGGTTGAGAATGTACACCTTGTTGAGGGTAAGCAACTAAGGGAGGACCATACATTTGAGGTGGAGGTGGTGGATACATCCCTAATGAGGGGTGGGGGTATGCCCCTGAGTTAGACCCCCCAAGTTGTTGTTGCAAGAATTGAGGGGGTTGCCGAGGGACAATCGTCTTCTTTGAAGCGGGATCACGGGATCAGAGATTGAACTTTATCAAACTTTTGAGCAATCTCATTTGCTAGCACCATAGTTTCTGGATTCTCCCATTTAAGCTTGAGGTGGAATTCATCACTTGCTCCTACTACAAGGTAGCCCAACACATGCTGAGTCATTCCAGCTTAAAATTTGGCATTGTCCTCCTACGTGGCAATTAAATGGTCTAGGAGCATGGTTGCTTGATCCACATATCAATGCGTCATCTCACCTTCTGACTGCTTTAAGTTTGCCACTTGTAGGTACACATTCTCTGACTCCTCTTCTTTGCCAAAATACTCAATCATTGCTGCTATCAACCTTGGCCAGCTTTGGCGAATGTCTTCGGCCTGCTTCTCATACCACACTTGAGCCAAACCCTCTAGAAATGTGGGAAGAAGCAATAGCCATCTATCTTCAGTAAGAAAGTTGAGAGAAACACAACGGCGCTTGAAGGCCACAAGATACTCATTTGGATTTTCTTCCACCCGTCCACAAAACACAGGCATGTCAGCCATGCTTGGAAGATGGAAAAGAGAGAGGCAAGACAAGGCTTATCTATGGACAAACAATAGAAAGAGGAAGCTTGAACTGAAAATCGGGTGAAGATACATCCACAAAGCACACATAGGCAGGGTAGGTTGTGACTGGTGTATTATGAAATACTACACGGGAAAAATCTTCAGCATAGAATAGCACATAGACAATCTTAAAAGGACCAACCCTCATGATATCACATCCATATTTACAAGCGAGGGTTAGAGACACGGCGCTGCATGAGGTTGTTCATCAAGGCAAACAAGAATGCCATGACAAATGTCAACAGTTGGAGAGCTTGCAGATCACCTTCAGCTTCTTCCAGTTCTTGTAGTCGCCATGCTATTTCTTCAAGGGGTGTGCAGTCTAGCATCCTTCTTCTGAGCAATGTCCTTGAGGACCTTGTTGATGATCTTCCAAAGCCGGTAAACTCGTATCAGATATGCCCAACACTTAGTTTCATGATGACCACAACATTTGCATTCCTTACAAATGATCACCCTCCTTCATGGCTTGCAGCTTTGTTGGAGCAATGCTTCCACTCGCGTCATGCATGATTGAAGTACAAGCTTCATGTGCCAAGAAATTAGCAACTAAATTTCGAGCTCGAGGGATATGCTGAATTTTTACCTCTTCAAATTAGTTGCAAAGTTCCAATGCTTATTGATGTCATGGAACTTGAAGTTGTGCCCAATAAACCTTTTGTGCCTCATTTCAAGCTTCAAGTTGTAGTTCCAATGCTTATTGATGTCCCTCGGCAACCCCCTCAATTCTTGCAACAACAACTTGGGGGGTCTAACTCAGGGGCATACCCCCACCCCTCATTAGGGATGTATCCACCACCTCCACCTCAAATGTATGGTCCTCCCTTAGTTGCTTACCCTCAACAAGGTGTACATTCTCAACCTCCGCCTCGAAGATTTCCCCAGCCTCACCCACGAGCCCCCCTCCTTTCTACTCCCTCAGCCCCTCCAGCTAAAGAGGCCCCTCTTGCAAAAGAACCCATAGTCAATGACCTAGCCAAGGCCTTGAATTTCGGCTTGAGATGGTGGGCATTAGAAATCAAGCCAACTGCCCTCCAAGAGATCGAGCTAATGTTGTATGCTACGAGTGCCACTAGAAAGGTCACTATCACACAGAATGTCCTAATATTCCAAGGGTGAATCTTCTAAGTGAATCTGGCACTGAGGATTCTGATGTAGAGATACTTGACCTCGGGAAAAGAAGTCGTACCACCTCGGACCCCTCTCCAAACTGTGGACCAAGCTGCCCCAGGATGAAGGTGTCCTTCTCAGAGCCCTCAGACGCTGAGATGGCAGACCCACCAATAGAGAAGACTAAAAGATCTCGCAGGAGTAAGTGGTCACCCTTAGATTTTCCCATCGGCTCGGGGCAAGAAGACTATTCGATCGTTCGTCTTTGAGCATCATGCTCCCTCAACTAATAGCATTAAGCCCTAAGGTGAGACGTGAGCTATAGCAAGGGCTCTAAACAAGGAGGAACAAGAAAAAGGGAAAGGTAAGAGAGGTATCTTCTATCTCTGAAGAAATTGATCGGCACCCACATACAGTCGATGTCATCATAGATAATTGCCATGTCAAAAATGTGTGTGTTGATGGGGGAGCTGCATGTAATATCATGGTGCCCCGAATCATGAAGAAATTGAATTTGAAATGTACAAGGCGTTCCTACACTCGAATCAAGGTAGCCCATCACTGTCAATGGGTTGACCACCACCGTCAATTTCTATGTAGTGGACATTGAAGATACAAGTAGGAGTTACCAAGCCATACTCGGGAGACCATGGTTGAGAAAGAGTAATGTAGTCAACTATTGGAAGACAAGATAGATGTCTTTTGGTGCTTCTAAGGAAAAGATCCTCTTCCCTTCCTCTTCCCATCATGTACACGCTTCTCTTCCCCCTCTCCCTTTCCCCTTGTGTCATAGTCTCCCTCTTCATTCCCTCCCCTTCTAATTCCTTTTCCCCTCCCATGATAACGTTTCGCCCTCACGTTCTCCTTTCCTCTATGGCCCTCGAGCGTCGCCATGCTTAGCCTCTAGCCTCTGGTCCTGATTTCTTTTCCGGCTAATACCACCGCCATGATTTCCCTTCTACGGTGATACATGTAAGAAAAATTGGATATACCGGTTGCCCTCAAGCACATGTAATATAGCCCAAATTTTTTCAAAACATAAATAGGCCAAAGGGCACACTAATAGGTTTGATGCTTTATATTATGAAATGAAATGACCTTTGACATGATTATAATTCATATATCAAGGAATTGCATGGAAAAAAAACTAATACACAATTGTAAATAGTGTTGGATTTATTTAAATATCTTTGTACATGCACAAATTGCACATTTTTAATCTTCCATTATTGGGTGAATCTAGATACCAATATTACCTATTATCAATGTTTTAAGACCACCATGTAGTAGTTCCATGGTTTTGACTTCCATTTTTTCAACTAGTTTTGGTTTTCAACAAATAAAGAAATGATATAGAGCATGCACTCAAAGGGTGTGCACAATTTTAGCACAAAATTGGAGTCCCCTTCAACCACATCTAATCGTCTCAAGTAGGTGTGTACTTTGAAGCTCGCATAATCTATGTTTGAATGATTATTTTGTTGCATGTATGTGCAGAACAAAATGTTGATGTATTGGAATAAATTGTTGTATCCTCTACTCTTCAAGATGCATGCTTCACATGCAACATAGCACTTCTAATGCTTTAACGATCTTGTTCCAAATCTTTATTCGATTTTTTTATATCTCATATTAAAGTTTGAATGTGTACTACAACTTGAAGATTGAGTTTGCCGAATTCCATTGAGCAATGCATAAGTTATGGGTAAAGATACATTATCATTACAAAAAATGTCATGAACCTCACCAAAAATGGTTATGCCCAAGCAAACATTGACCCAAGTGTCACGATATGTTTCTTTCACATGCAAGCTAAAGCTATATCTCTTGCACCCTATTGTGCACACTCAAGTTCTCCTAAGTCTTATCCTTCCACTCCACCATCCTCTCCATTTTCCTCTCTATCCCTCCCATTTTGACCTAGTTTTGACCTCGAGCTAAGCTCTTGCTACCTTGCTAAGCTTGTGGGGCTGACATTGTGTTGTTTTCTTCATTCCAATATACTTTTGCATATTCATGGAAGGACAAATGTGTGCTATAGTGAGTAGATTAACCTTTGTTTGAAAGGAACGATGTACATCTTGCATGTTCTTAGTTTAAGTGTGTGTTGTTGCTCTTTGCTTTTCTCCTTCCCTTTGAATTCCAATGGCTATCTTATAACACTATGTGCTCTTTTCTTTTGAAGGCATCCAATCCCTCCATCTATTTTGCCAGCATTTGAATGCATTCACTTGTATATTTCCAAGTAAGCATTAATCTTAGGTTTCTCAAATAATGTGTGTTAGATTTTGTATTTCTCCATCCTCCTTTCTCCTTTTTCTCATTTTCCTTTCCCTCTCCATCCTGTCAAGCTATCCTTACATTGCTACATTTGTGGGGATTCCCCCCTTTCTCCCCTCCTTTTATTCCCTCTTTCTTCCCCCTTTTGCCTCTCTCAATTTATTACACACCTTAGTTTTTTCATTTCTCCATTCCCCTTGCCCCTCTTAACAAGCTCTCCCTTTCTCTCTCCATCCTCTCACTTCCCCTCTCAATCATCTCAAGCTCTGACTTTTGCTCTCCATCCTTTCCCTTTCCCTCTCTTTCCCTCTCCATCATCTAAAAGTTCTCCTTTTCCCTCTCCGTCCTCTCCCTTTCCTTATTTTTCCCCTCCTTTAACTCTTCTCCCTTTCTTTTGTATTCACCTCTCTCAAGTTATCATGCATTGTTATATTTTTATTTCTCCATCCCTGTTTGAACTCCATCCTCTCCCTTTCCCTCTCCATCCTCCCTCTTTTCCTCATTCAACACTCCATTAAGCCCTCCACCTTTCCCATCCCTCTTTCCTACTTTCTTCCCCCTTTCATCCATCTCTCCATCCCCTCCATCATGTCCCTTTCCCTCTTGATCCTCTAAATCTCTCCTTTTCCCTCTCGGTACTCTCCCTTTCCCCTCTTTTTGATTCAGATTACCATACATTTCTCCAAGTAGTGTACTTTATTAGCACACCTGTAGAGAGCTTTTGGAAAGCTTGCAAAAGTGGTGTCACTTTTATACCATAGGCTGCCTAAATCTTGTTTCATCAAGATTTTCAAGCTTGATCTCTCAAGGATTTAACTGTGGCTCTGAGGCTTGGCACAATAACCTCCATTGGCATAATTGCCTCTACACCAAACACTAGGACAAAGGGTGTGCAATATGTAGCAAACTTGTAGGCCGTCAGGTAGGCCCACAATGTTGTGGTGAGTTTGTGCTCCTAGTCATTGTGACTAGCCTCGACTATGCATGTCATAATGTGGAACAATAACTTATTTGAGCTTTCAGCTTGGCCATTCACTCGACAATAATATCGGGTGGATTTTTGATGCACAATGAGGAACTCACTCATCAATATTCAAATCGTTTCATTTAGATAGAACATCCCTCTGTCGCTCATAATTTCAAGTGGAAGGCCAAAGCGAAATATTATATTTTTGTATAAGAACTTAACGGTTGCTCTTGCATCCACTTTCCTTGTGGCTCTAGCCTCTACCCACTTCGTGAAATAATATGTGGCCACTATAATGTAACAAGCTTGAGTCCCTTAGTGGTTGGACTAATGTGACCTACAAAATTTATCCCCCCCTTTTCAAAAGGTTAGTCTCAAAAACTTCGGTCAAGGAATGTAGTCTTGGCTATGAGGTATGGAGACGCATTGGCGAGGATCACAATGTTTAACAAACTCGACTGCATTTGTGAAATTTACATTTATGGTGTGTGGCTCCATGTTCCTAGTTAGTCTCTAGAGTCAAGAGGGGGATGTATTATGGGGGACCATGTATTGGCATTGATATGGTCTAGATATCAGGCCTAGCATATGAGTTCTAGGATGTTAGTGCATTGGTTTCCTATATCACTGAGTTGGTTATGCATCCATGTTGAGACATGAGCCTTTGAGTCATGTTTGGGACATAAATCCATCCGAGTGCTTAGTCTGACCTTTGAACCATGCTTAGACTTTAGCCTCTAAGTTAGAATGAGAGCCATTTCTAGTTTAGACATTGCACAGAGTAGTAGATACCATCATTGTCATGTTCTATTCTTGGTTCCATTCCAGTAGTCCCTCATCTTTCCTCCATGGGGGGTTGTTAGGAAATGGAGTCAAGATGAGTCAGTTTGGTGTGTTCTAGTGTGAGTTCTAGTCTAGTGTGTCCTATGGATGCCACGTGCCATATTTTGGAGTTATCCCATATGCATTGGTATTCATATGTGCATATGTGCTATATATAAGAGCTGCACTTGTCTAGTGTCAAATCAATCAACTATCAAGCCTACAAGCTCTTTGGCCTACATGTGAGTACTTTCATTTTGTCATTGCTTAGTCATTTCATTTCCAATTCACTATGTCTCTCTTTGAGTATCACTATCTCTCTCCCTAGCCATCGACCCTTTCTCTCTCCCTTCTCCACCATGTGCCTTCAGGAATGTTGCGGGAGTGTTAGTAAGTCCAAATATCATTACTTTTGAGGCATAGACTCCCCATTCAGAGATAACCAGGTAGTATGGTTGATCTCATAAATGACCTCTGCATCGATTTGCTCCTGTATTTCTTCTTAGACAATCATAGCATATTTTGGGTTCATTAGTAGATAGGGACGCTATTGCACTAGCCTGATGTCATCCATAATAGGAATTTGGTATGTTGTACAGCTTCAGATGGCACACACTTCATATCCCTATATTTCTATATATCAAGGAGTTAGAAGGGGTTGATTGGGTCAGATGGGTAGGTTTCGAGAAAACATTCCACCTGCATAGATATCTTTACACTTAGCTCAAAACCCTCTCCAAACTGTCATTAGACACAGAGGCCTATAACTTTTAGTAGAGACATGATATTAAAGATTCAAACACCTTCCACTAACTTGTTCACACACTAGTTGAGAATCTCCTTGCACTTCAAGTTGCTTGATGTGATGTTCTTATGCCTTTTGTAGCCAAAAAATGAGTGCCGAGTACTGAGCTTAATTGCAAGTACTTACAGGTGCAGACTTGCTATAACAATACTCCTCACCACCTGGTGAAGTGAGCTTCACACCCATGCCAGCAGCCTTGGTCGAAGGTTTGTAAGCTCCATCAAATTTAAGGATCCAAGATGTCATCACACCAAGACTAAAATTCGGACATCCCAAGTTTCTTGGTAGTCCAAGATAGGTAGAAGGAGAGGGTTGGGAGAATTCAACACTTGAGCCAAACATTCAGCACCAAATAAACTTGCAATCCTTTGTTGATAGTTTATCTTTAGACCAAAAAGAACTACAACTTGAAGCTCGAAATGAGGCACAAAAGGTTTATTGGGCACAAATGGATTCCTTGGTCGAAACATTACCAACCATAGCCGAGGCCTAGAAACCTTTGTAGTGAGATTAAGAATAAACCATTCAAGACGAGCTTATCCACAAGAATTAACAAGCAGATGTGCCAAATCTCCCCCCAAGCTTGGGGAGCATCCCACCCTTCAATAAAGGACACCCTTTTAATTACCTCTGAAGTAGTAAGTAGCTCGATCGCCACACAATGAGTAGATCAAAGTTCTCCAAGCGTATCAATAGTTCTTCACCTTGAACCAACCACGGTGTATCATCCCATCCATCATCTCCTTGAACAATGCACTAGACAATCAGCCGTTGAAGGTAGACATGAAGATCAAGAAAGAGATCTCGCCAATTGGTAGCCATAATGAGCCGAGGACCAAGCACAAAATCCTTAAACTCATCGAGAAGTGACATAAATATCCACCCTCCTCGTGTGGCGTGCATCCGTGAAGTGGACTTGGAAAAGTTTTGAATCGGAAATCTAGCAGGAGATGTGAATAGAGCACATGAAATGAAGTACTTTTGCTTTTTATAGCAAGAGTAAACTCCCCACGGTTAGAGAGTTACACTTCCCGAGATTTCAATATATAAACAAAAATTATTACATTTTCATCACTTCCAACTTGTTGGCCCAATGATAAGTCTCCCTTTTGTGAAGGGGGAGGTCTTGGGTTCAAATCCTACTCTTTAATAAAAAGAGAGGAGAGGAGAGGAGAAGGAGAAGAGAAAGAGAAGAAGAAGAAGAGAAGAGAGAGGGGGGCGCGAGATCTACTATTACAGTTTTGCAGAAACTCAAAAAAATTGTCCATGACCAGAAGACGCAAGAGCCCAGAAAACTATCATGCAGGTGAACACAGTAGATGTGCGAAGTGAGAAAACTGTCCGCGACTAGAAGACATAGGAGCCCAGAAAACTATCGCGCGGGTGAACATAGTAGATGCGCGAATCGAATGCGTGCACAAGAACTCAGAAGGAGCACAGATGTTACAGTTCTACAGATGCGACCGGTACGAGCAGAACATTTGCCGGTCAGAATACATGTAGGAACCATGAGCAAAAAGCAAGCAGACTAAAAGTGCAGAAGTAGGGAGGTTTTGCAGCCGTAGGGACAGGGAAGGTACACAGTTTAGAGGTGCAAAAGTAGAGAACTGTGCACGGAAGAGGCTGCAGAGCTGCACCCAGTCGTAGGAGTAACAGGTTTTACACCACTAGCCATGGAGATTTCGATCCCAACAGCCACACCATTTCTATTAGCCAGAAAAGAAATTAGGAAGCTAGAGGCTAAGCATGGTGATGCTTGAGGGCCATAGAGGAAAGGAGAACATGAGGGCAAAACGTTATCATGGGAGGGGAAAAGGAATTAGAAGGGCAGGGAATGAAGAGGGAGACTATGACACAAGGGGAAAGGGAGAGGGGGAAGAGAAGCGTGTACGTGATGGGAGGAGGAATGTAAAGATGGAGACATCAAGGGAAGAGGACCATGCTTTATTTTGAAAGACAGGAAAGGGAGAAATCAAAGTACTAGCTAGGTGGCTTTACAAGAATGAGCGTGTCTCATCAAGGAATAGCCCCCTCTTTTTATAGCCAAGACAGGGTCTCTCTCCCAATAAATGCATCCTCCCACATGTATGGTGTGTGTGGAAAAGTCTCCCATGTGGGCTAGGTAGTTACGCACTCTCAATTGTGTGCGACAACCCTTTGCCTCATTTTTCCACATAAATCAAGCCCCATATCTCAAGTCTATGATACTCCCTTGGTCTCTCCCCAATTTTATAATATGTTCAAACCTCTAGGAGTATAAGTGGAGGGTTGGCACAAGGAATCGTGCCACCTCATCCTACTTTCCCCATTATTTAACTTGCTCTCTTGGAGCTTCTATACCTCCCCCACATGAGCCTATCCTATATGGAGGGAATAACCCAATATAATATCCATCTCCACCTATTTTATATTACTTCTCCCATGTACTTTGAGCCATATCTCACTAAATGTAGCCTAGGTGGATGGGTGGCACATGGAGGAGCCATGCCACCTTACATTTTATAATATTACTACCATGGATTATGTACATCACACCTTATGGGTCCTCTTACATAAAAGGGTGGCACATGGTCATGTGAAGATAGTGGGAGAGAAGGAAGGAAGCTCACTTGCAACTTTCTCACATACACAATGGGGGAATACACACAAAGGTGGAGGCTGAAAACAGTTTTCCTCTTCTTAGTTGTAAAAGCCAAAAGAACTCTAGTACAAAGAAATAGAAGAACCCTATATGTGGGTCTCAAACCAATCTTAGCTAGCTAAGGTGGCATACTAAGTGAGCCACGAACTAGAGTACATAAGGATAGCTATCATCCAGCTATTATTTGTGCGCAGTGTACCAACCGCATATGAAGCTAACAAGTCGGTGACATAAATGCACAACGGTCACCCTGGCATATCACGAGTGGAGCTCAATATCTCAACACTCCCCCTCGAGCTGAATCCCAATTCCTACACACCAAGCAAGTCTCTAAACTTGCGCAGTTTCTCTGCACCTAATGCCTTCGTGAATATGTCAGCTACCTGATCCTCTGTGCTAACATAAACTAGATCAATAAGACCTAGTAAAACCTTCTCCCACACAAAGTGATAATGCACCTCAATGTGCTTTGTTCTAGCATGATAGACTGGGTTATTTGCTAAGTGTATACTGCTCATGTTGTCACAATAAATGACAATTGGCCCACTTGGTGATCTAATCACCTCAATGCCCAAGAAATAATGCAGCTCTCCCAAATCCTTCATCTGAAACTTCTGCTTCAATAGCATTTTGACATGAAGGATATCTTCATCACTATCACCTGTGATGATCAAATCATCAACATAAATAACAAGCAGCATAATACCTTTCTCTGTTTTTCTCACATAAACTGAGAAATATGCCTTGGAAATCTGAAAGCCAATAGTGACAAGATACTATCCTATCTTATCAAACCATGCTCTAGGTGCGTGCTTCAAGCCATACAAGGCTTTCTTCAACCTGCAAACAAACTCAGGATGAACAGCATGGACATAACCTCGTGGCTGCTCCATAAAGACCTCTTCTGGCAAATCACCATGCAAGAAGGCATTCTTTACATCCATCTAATGTAAAGACCATCCCTTTGATGTAGCCATAGCAATGACTACTCTTACGGTTGCCATCCTTGCAACCGGACTGAATGTTTCTTCATAATCAATGCCATATGCCTGTGTATACCCCTTGACAACTAATCTTGCCTTGTATCTGTTCACAGAACCATCTGCATTGTGCTTGACCTTATAAACCCACTTATATCTAATTGCATTCTTGTCTTTAGGCAAAGGCACCAATTCCCATGTAGCATTTTCTTCCAAGGCATCCATTTGTTCATCCATGGCTTTCTCCCATTTTTCTTTTCCCATGGCTTGCTCAAAAGAAGTGGGTTCTAGTTCCTATATCACTTTGACCATATAGGCACAGTGAATGGCTATAAATCCATCATATTTCAGCCTATCTATAGGATACCTAGCTCTGGTAGACCTGTGCAAAATAGGCTCACTTCTAGGTGCTCTCAAAACATCCCTGGTCTTCCTTACTCCAGGTGTAACAACAAAAGGAATACCCAACTCATCATCAATGCTCTGTTTTGAGCCACTGGATTCACCATCCACATAAGAGTGACCTGCATTCACATCAAACATGGGCTGATCTACCTTCTCTTTTCCTTTTCGTGATACCTGCATACCACTATCTGCATTGCTTTGAGGAGATTCTCTTGATCTCAATCTGCCTGTTTTATGGCAAAGTATGTGAACCACTGCTACAGGACACTACAGGTCCACTAATATTTTGTCATTGCTGCTGTGAATTCTATGCAGCATTACCATTTTGTGCATCTACATCAATCATCACATATACTGGTTTATACCAGCTACTCATCTCATCAAAAATAACATCTCTACTCACTGTAAACTTATGAGTAGAAGGGTTATAGCATCTATACCCTTTTTGCTGCAGAGAATAACCAATAAAGATGCACTTCTCAGCTTTTGGATCCAACTTGGACCTCAACTCATCTGGCACATGAACATAGGCAATGCAACCAAAAATTTTCAAATGAGAAATATCTGGTTTCCTACTAGTATATATCTCCTCTAGCGTCATGCCATGTATTGCTACAGTGGGAGTCCTGTTCATTATGTAAACTATTGTAGCAACTGCTTCAGCCCAATAATAATCTGGTAGGTCTTTTTCATTTAGCATGGCCCAAGATACCTCTCCAATATGCCTGTTTTTCCTTTCTGCAAGTCCATTTTACTGTGGGGTATGACTACATGAATATTGCTGCTTTATGCCATGCTCCTGCAAGAACCTTGCAAACTCATTTGAGAGGTACTCTTTCCCTCCATCTGACCTTAGGCATTTTATTTGTAGGCCTGTTTGTTTTTCAACCATAGCTTTAAAATCTTTGAAATCCCCAAATACTTCACTTTTCTTTTTCATAAAAATACACCCAAACTTTTTTGCTATAGTCATCAATACAAGTGACAAAGTAATGATAGCCTCCAATAGATGCAGCTCTAGTAGTCCACACATCAGAGTGGATCAATTCCAATGGCTTCTTACTCTCTTGAACATGTCTAGGAAATGGTTTCCTTGCCTGTTTTCCAAATTGATAGGCTTCACATACCTTATGCATTTCTACAACCTTGAATTTAGGCAATCCTGCAATAATGTTTTAGGTTTGCATTGATTTAAGTCATTGTACATTAACATGACCAATGCATTTATGCTAGATATCAATATCTGCAACTACACCGGTCCCATGTGCAAACATTGCTGTACTCAATTCAGGCATGTCCGCATCTAATGTAAACATCCTGCCCTTCTTCTTTCCTTTTGCTATCAAGCAACCGTTATTTTTCATATCCTCAACAAAGCATCCATGAGGATTAAATCTGCCTGCAAGCCCTGCTCAACCATTTGACCAACAAAAACCAGGTTCTTGGTGATATTTGGGCTATGAAATACATTAGACAGGTATTTCTTTTTCCCATCCTGCATAGACAAAGGAATTTTACCAATTTGCACAATAGGATGTGTAGTATCATCACCAGTCTCCACAAATCTTGGTCTTTCCATTTTCCTTGCATCCTGCATCCATTCTACATGACGTGTCATGTGGTTTGATTCACCTGAGTCAACATACCACACATCATTACTTTCTTCTACACTTGTCACAGAATTGTTCATGTGCTGCACCATAAACAAATGTTCATTTCTATCATCACCCTGTTTACTAGAGGATGCATAATTGCCTTGCTGCAATTTTCCATTCATAATGTCATTCTCCTTTTTGTAGCAGTCTTTAGCCATATGACCCATTTTACCACAATAGTAGCATTCAACATTGCTGTTTGCATTTTGGCGTCTTTGCCATCCACCACGGCCTCTTTGGCTCCCCTTGCCTCTAGAGTTACCATGTCCTCCTCCATAGGACTGGTTTTCTTGAGTTTGTTGCATATTTTGATTTCTACCATGGCCTCTAACCTCCTCTACCTCTACCTCTGCCTCTACCTCTTCCAGCATTTGAGTAGAAGACAGTTTCTTTTGAAGTTCCTCCTGAAGAAGATGCACCACCATTTCTCTGCTCTTCAAAAATTAGAAGAGCAAACAACTCCTCAAAATCAGGAGATTCTTCATGGATGGCAATGGATGTCCGGAACTGTGCATAATCCTTTCCTAGACCATTCATCATCTTCTACTGGCGACCCAATGGAACCCAATGCATCTGCAATTTTCTTCACCTTCATGTGGTAGTCATTGATGCTCATATTTTCTCTCTGCACATTGTGCAACTCCTTCTTGAGCTGCATTTTCTTGGCTTGCATAGTTGTGCTGTACATTTTTGCCAAAGCCCATGCCTCCTTTGGCATACTTGCATCCTGAATATGCACAATCATAGAATCCAAAATACTGATAGATAGTCAATACATCAAATGGCACTCTACCATTCAGAGATCTCCTGGGTGACCTGTTAAGCAAGTATGCAGCTGTCTTACATGCCTCAGCCCAATAGCATTCGGTAAGACCTGCATATCATAGCGTGCTACCAATCCTATCCAATAGAATCTGATTTATGCCTTCTGCCAAGGCATCATGAGCAGAAAGATGAGGAGTGGTCAACACCCTCCTGATACCAAGTGTATCACATAGATGCTAAAATCTAGAAGAGGTAAACTCTGCATCACCATTAGTCATCAAGCTCAATAGCTTCTTTCCTTTTAGCATTACCCAAGAAGCACTGAAATGTATCATATACATCATGCTTCTAACGAATCGGATATACCCATATGTACTTTGCAGCAGCATCAATAAATATCACAAAGCAAGAGGCGCCACCCAGTGAAACGGTAGGCATAGGTCCACAAACTGCACTATGAACCAACTGCAATGGCTCAACATACCTCTCACTGACTGTCTTCTTCACAAAAGACGATCCTGACTGCTGACCATCATCACAATCATGACACAAAATTTGAGAGACATCCATAATAGGAATGTATCTCAATATTGTAAGGGCTTCCATACCTGCAGTAGACATATGTCCAAGTCTGGCATACCATAAACTAGCTGATGGATGCTTACTAATCAAAAGCATCTTATCTTGGACACCTGATACATGCAATGCATAAGAGAATCCAACCCATGATCCCCTAGCCATAACCAGATTGCCTCTAGCAATCTTCCATGCATGATCACCCAAAGAGACATGATAACCTGCCTCAACCAATTGTCCAGTACTGATCTTGCTCGTAGCAAGTCTTAGTATATGTCTAACCCTCTGTAGAACAAGAGTAGAGCCACTAGGTATAACAAGGTGGATATCCCCATAACCGTAGACATCCATAGAATGATCAATGCCCATCAAACCACTCTCCACCATGCATTCCTGATATGCACTGAACCATGACCTATGAACCATGACCTAGGAGGGGTCATATGACATGAAGCACATGGATCTAACATCCAATCACCAAGAATGGGTACATCAGTGGCCCAGAAAGGGGTGTTAGACATAGACAAAAGAATGCCTACATCACTGCTATTGTCAGTGGAAACCATGGCATCCACGCCTTGAAGCTCAACATGCTTCTTCTCCTTCTTCCTGTCATTCTTAACCTTGCTCTTCTTCTTGTATTTTCTCAACCATTTCCAGCAATACTTTTTCATGTGGCCATACTTTCCACAATAGAAACATCTAACACAAGTCCGAGAGCTAGACTTGCTCTTGGAATTCCCCCTTGAACATGACCTGTTTCTACCAATTGATCTCTCTCTTTCAAGACATCCTGAATATGTGTTGGCAAGCTCAAAACCTTGACTCCACCATTTGCAAAATATCCTAAATATCTGAGCATTGGGGTATAAAGCGAAAATATCATGTCTCTTCCATGACTTCTCTAAGAATTGTGCTTGCGAATCACCTCTAGGAATGCCTAGCACCTTTTCAATCATGCTTTCATCGATGATAATCTTTTGTATCCCTCCTCACATATTTATCAACTCAGTGAAGTTGAAGCGAGAATTCAAATCGGGATTTTAAAGATTATGTCAAGAGCCCTTGTACATCATGATTTCAAGATTAGGGGAGGAAAGATTTTGTGAGGAGCTCTCGTATGTTTGGGAGAGGAAAGGTTGTGTGAGAAGCTCTCACACTATGCAAAGGGGGAGGAAAGATCGTGTGAGAAGCTCTCAGATTCTTCAAAGATGGAGGAGCATGGTGACACGTTTTGGATCTCAGTATGTTGAGAGTGATTCATTGTGAGAGGGGATACAAGTTACAACAGAGTGCAAGGGAGAAAGGTCGATGAAGGGAGTTTGAAATGGTAAAGGAGCAAGGTCTAGCCAAAATAGTGAAAGGATTCAAGGCTTGAATAGAGTGAGAGCCACTGTATTGGTCTGAGGCCACAACCATAAGTCTTTTTTGCAAAAAATAATTGAGGGCTCAAATGTTTTTTAATTGAATGTGGCTCATGATTATTTGTCTTGCATGGGATTAAGTTGAGTGCAATTAATTACCAACCACCACAGTGGCCCATGATGCTAGGCATGGTGTCTCCATGATTATTTGGATGGGTGGCAGGTGATTTATTGGTGGGTTGAATTATTATTAATTGAATGTAGCTCATGATTATTTGGATGGCATGTTTAGGCTAATAACCATGTAGGCATGGGACACATACATCTGAACGCACCAATTTAAGCCTTTCAAGCTCTTTATTTTCCCTTCTTTTATGGGTTGATTTATTCTGCTTCCCCTAGAGACAGTGCTCACAAAATTCAAAATCAAAAAAACTCTAATGCTATACATAACCAAAATGGCATAAGAGTTTCATACCATTCTGGCTCATGTGCCCCAACCATTAATGTCACAAAGAAGTACTTGGCTGCTCCGTTTTTGCAACAACATAATCAGACACTCTTGATACTTGTAAGGGATATAATGTCCCACACTTGGCACCTCTTGCCAAAACCATAGAGCCCTTCTGAATTTCCTAACTCTGAAAGCCAAAGGTGGTCTGAAAACCAGCATCATCTAGCTAACCCACTGAAATGAGACTCTTGGTTAGCTTAGGCACATGTCTCACATTTTTCAAAACAAATGAAGACCCATTTGCAAAAGAAAACTTTATGTCACCTCGTCCCACTATGTCACATGCATAGTTATTTCCAAGATGCGCACAACCTATCTTTCCACTATCATAAGTGGAGAACCATTCCCTATGGGGAGTAACATGGAATGAAGCACCAGAATCCAAAATCTAATCCTAGGAATATGCATCGTATGAAATGGTAAGCAACTTTGCAACACGTAGACTAGACATGAAGAGAATGTCATTGTCACCCATTAGTGTGATTGCATTGATCTCCTCGATCTTCATTTTTCCTTTGTTCTCCTTGTTACTCTCTTCCTTCTTATTTTCACCCCAATTTGCACTCTTTTTCTTATCCTTTTTCTCTCTTTTCACCTTGTAGCAATCCTTTTTCCTGTGGCCCTTCTTGTCAATGTTCCATGCCCTGGATTTTCTACAAAACGACCCTCTTTCTTGGGACTTCCCCTTGAATTGTGATCTTTCCCTTTGCACATTTAAGGCTACGATTTGCTTATTACCATCCATAGACTTTCCTTCTAATCTCCTCGGCCAACAAGCTACCCCACAACATTGTCAAACTTTAGTACTCCACCTGGTGCATAGTTACTAGATAACTGTATAGAAGGTATCCCATGAGGATGGCAATGAACACAAGAGGAATATTGCCTTAGTCTCCACATCAAAATTCAGCTTCTCAGCCTGAAGCTGGCTGAAAATAATGTTGAATTCATTCAAGTGAGAAAAAATCGAGACCTCTTCCTTCATTTGCAGCTCAAACAACCTCTTCATGAGGTAAAATTTATTAAAGGCATTTCCTTCTCATAAGTGGAACATAATTTCATCCACAAATCTTCCGTAGTCTGCTCATTTACTACTTTGAAATAAATTGACTTTGCAAGATGAAGTCTAACAGTAAACTTTGCTAATGCATCCAAGTCATTCCAATCATCCTTAGACATTGCTGCAATCCCTTCCAAGGGTTTAATCTACTTCTTTTGAATAAGCACATCCCTTATCTGTTCTTTCCACATAGAAAATTGTATCCCATCAAAATTTTTAATTCTGAAAACCTCCTTTTCAGACATGGAAGAGGATGCCATGATGCAAATAAAGCAAAATGCCAAATTCCAATGCATGCATATTATTGCATAACCATCCGGGTTAGCAGCAGTGACTTTGAGGGGTGTGTAAGGGTAGGTTAGCTGCAAAGATTGGTGGTTTAGTCCTCTGAGTGGTTGAGGCTTCAACGGACTCTTCTCTAACTGTCAGATGGTTTTTGTAAACATGTTATTACTAGCATTCCGACGATTGTTCTTGACATAGTTGTTGTGTGAGCTCTTGCTCCGAAATACAAAGATCTTCCTCGTTGTGTCTCTATTTGCATTCTCTGTATTCCTTTTCCATATATGTTGCACGTATCATTTTATCTCTATTTCTCATAGTGTCTACACGTAGTTATGATGCTACACATTTGTGGGGGTTAAAGGTCACTGTGCCTCTACCCTGATTATGTACAATACTCAAACACATATATAAATGAATGAAAAAGAAGATTAGGGTGTTCTGCACCTACCAAAACTTGTGTGGCTCTCTGTTTCTCTCTCTCCCTCTTCCGTTCTTGCTTTCGTTGAGAGCACTCTCAACTAGTATCAGAGCCCGGGTGATCTAGCTGAGCGTGCATGAATGCTTGAAGCTTAGCAGCTCTATGGGAGGAAGGAGAAGCTCTATGGGAAGCTTTGTGGGTGAGTTTACTTGCATCCGAGTGTGTAGAGACCTTGGAGGAATCTTTGGAAAAGTCACTTTGGTTTTACGAAGTGGTTTTGAGATCCTGTTAAGTGTTTTTAAAGAAAAAGTCGTTTTTTGAGCTTTTCCCTGTTCCGTTCGATGACAAAGACTCCGTATTGACTTGTAGAGGCAACTATTGCTTGCTTTTGGTGTCCACTTCACTTTAGGAGGTTGGAAACACCTTCATTCTTGAATCTGGGATCATTTCATTGGATTTCTAACTCAGTGTGTCAGTTTTTGCGTTTTTCTACCTGAGTGTTGGAACTCAAGTTTGGAGCAGCCATTTGTAGATTTGTCAGTTCCGGTGGACTCAGGAGGTCCTAAAAGAGAATCAGTCAGGTAGAACGCTTAAATGCCTACAGACTAACAATGGTGGAGAGTATCTCTCTCATGACTTTCAGTATTTCTGTGATACACGTGGGATTAAGAGGGAGCTCACATCCCCTCGTACTCTAGAGCAAAATCCAATTGCAGAGAAGATGAACCATACCATTCAAGAAAGATTGCAATGCATGCTTTCCAATGCAAGTCTTTCTAGTGATTTTTGGGCTGAGGCAATGAAGACTGCAATGCATGTGATCAATAGATCACCTAGTAAGAGTTTGGATGGTGGTATTCCTGAAGAGGCATGGAGTAGCAAGAAGCCCTCTTACTCTCATTTGCGTATATTCGGGTGTGAGGCATATGCACATGTGCCAAAAGAGCTTCGAAAGAAGCTAAATCCTAAGTCTAGGAAATGCATCTTTCTGGGCTATGGTGAAAGTGGAGAGATGGGCTATCGTCTCTGGGATCCAGAAACAAAGAAGATCATATGCATCCATGATGTAGTCTTCAATGAGAAGAAGATGCATAAGGCACCCATGAGGGATGTGGAAATGAGGAGAATCACTATCCAGGATGTGAATCCACCTACATATGTTGATAGACAGCAAGCTGTCCATGCACAAAATGTGCAAGAAATGGTACCACCAAGTACTCCCATAGGTATACAATCAAGGGTAGATGATGGATCATCTATTGGTGGAGATGATGGATCATATCAGGTGGGACAGCAAGCTGAAATGCCCTTGAGAAGATTATCTAGAGTGTCTAGACCACCTGATAGGTTTGTTCCAGGGGTAGACTATGTGATGCTTACTGATTGCGGGGAGCCTTCTTGCTACAGAGAGGCTATGATAAGCGAGGATCAACGCAAGTGAGAGTATGCTCTACAATCAGAGATGAGTTCACTTATGAAGAATAAGACTTGGGACTTGGTTTTTTTGCCACATGGAAAGAAAGCATTGCCATATAAATGGGTCTACAAAATGGTCACAGGTGATGATGTGCCTAGGTACAAGGCCCATTTGGTCGGTAAAGGGTTCAAGCAAGAGAAGGGTGTGGACTTTGATGAGAGATTCTCTCCGGTTGTGAAGATGACCACACTTAGATGCATGCTCGGACTAGTGGCATCAGAGGATATGGAGCTTATGCAGATGGATGTCAAGACAGCTTTCTTGCATTGGGATTTGAATGAGGAAATTTACATGGTGCAGCCGAAAGGCTTTGAAGAAAAGGGCAAAGAGCATTTAGTTTACAAGCTGAAGAAGAGTCTCTATGGTCTTAAGCAAGCACCTAGAGAATGGTATCAGAAGTTGATGCTTTCATCCGGTCCCAAGGTTTTAGAAGGAGTGAAATTGATCACTGCCTCTACACTAAAAGGGCTAAGGATAATAGCCTGATAATCTTGGCACTATATGTGGATGATATGCTATTGGCTAGCAAGAATACTTATGAGCTGGATGCATTAAAGGCCAAATTGCATGAGGCCTTTGATATGAAGGATTTGGGACTTGCAGGTCATATTCTTGGTATGCGCATCATGCATGATCGGAGTAGGAAACTCCTTTGGCTTTCACAAAAAGAGTATGTTACAAAAGTATTGCAACATTTCAATATGGAGGGGGGGAAGGCAATGAGTATTCCATTGCCTCCATATGTGAAACTGAGTCATATAGATAGTCCCAAATCAGATGAGGAAAGGGCCATGATGGCCAAGGTTCCTTATGCATCAGCAGTTGGGAGTCTTATGTATGCTATGATAGCTACTAGACCAGACATTGCATTTGCAGTGGGAGTTGTTAGCCGGTATATGGCTAATCCAGGAAAGAGGCATTGGGAGGCAGTTAAGTGCATCATGAGGTACATGAAGGGTACCAAGGAAATGTGCATCTGCGTTGGTAGAGGAGACATGCGTGTACTTGGGTACATAGATTCAGACTATGTAGGGCATGTGGATAGTAGGAGATCCACTTCTGGTTATGTGTTCACCTTTGCAGGTGGTGCAGTGTCGTGGATGTCTCACGCACAGAAGTGCATTGCTTTGTCTACCACAGAGGCTGAGTATGTTGCATCCATAGAGGGTTGCAAGGAGGCTATATGGCTTGATCGGCTAGTGGGAGATTTGGGGATTCATACAGGTGTACTAACATTGCATAGTGATTCCATGAGTGCTATTCAGCTAGCACAGAATCCGGTCTTTCATGCAAAGACCAAACACATTGAGGTCAGGTACCATTTCATCAGGGAGGTACTTGAGGACAAGCGCATAGAGCTTGTCAAGGTTCATGCAGATGATAACCCTGCAGATATGCTGACGAAGAGTCTACCTAGTCAGTGGTTTGAGTATTGTCGTGTACTGATGGGCATTGGATAGTATGCTCACTAGTTATTCTCCCTTAAAGGCACATTTTCATTTAAGTGGGAGGTTGTGGGGGTTAAAGGTCACTGTGCCTTTACCCCGGATATGTACAATACTCAAACACATATATAAATGAATGAAAAAGAAGATTAGGGTGTTCTGCACCCACCAAAACTTGTGTGGCTCTCTGTTTCTCTCTCTCCCTCTTCTATTCTTGCTTCCGTTGAGAGCACTCTCAACATTGGCAATCACGATATGCATTCTTACCATCACACAAGGGATTTGCAATATGGCGATTGATTATCTTCCAACATGGTGTTTTGGATGCACTCATGTCATCCATTCTTTGCCGTCATCAGGAGGCACTTCACATGGAAATTTGCATGCCATTGCACTCACTCCGATGAAGATTCAGGAGGAGATTGTTGCGGTAAGGAGGCACATCCATGGATTTCAAGATGAACTCTAGCAGATGCAATCCAATCCCCAATACCCTACGTATGGTTGAGCGAGTGCAAAAATCCCAGTGAAGAACCTCATCCGGTGGTCTTGGAAGCAAATTCTATGGTTGCTATCTTCCCAATAGGCATGCATGCACACACGCTCACAAGGACCTCTTGATCCCTTGACACCAATGATGCGGTTGCGATGATGGAACAATGATCCCAAGCATGGAGACGTCATTCTGCAAGGCTCTCCGAGAGGAGTTGACCGGCATCAAAGTACACCTTCTCATTCAATTTCACTACCATGGCTATGGGTGTGGGTCTCACTTGATGGACGCCAGGTATTGAGTGCATCTTCGTCTCCACCAGTGGTTTTGGTTGCTTCTCGCAATCTCTTTGGTCAAGGAGTGCCATCCAGAGGAGGAGCACCAAACATTGGAGGCACCGCGATGGCGGGCCAAGTCAAGTAAGCCAAGTTTGCAGGGAAAAAATTGGATGACCCGGATGCTCATGTCCGACAATTTGAGAACTTGATGTATGAGCTCAATAATCCCTTGACACCAATGATGCGTTTGCCATGACGGAACAGTGACCCCAAGCATGGAGACGTCATTCTGCAAGGCTCTCCGAGAGGAGTTGACCAGCCTCCAAGTACGCCTTCTCATTCAATTTCACTACCACGGCTATAGGTGCAGGTCTCGCTTGATGGACGCTGGGTATTGAGTGCATCTTCATCTCCAATTGCAGTTTCGACTGCTTCTCACAATCTCTTCGGTCAAGGAGTGCCATTCAAAGGAGGAGCACCAAACGTTGGAGGTGCTGTGATGGCAGTATGCCAAGTTTGCAGGGAAAAAATTGGATGACCCAGATGCTCATGTCCAACAGTTTGAGGTGTATGAGCTCAATAATCTGTACCAATCTGACAAGAGGCAATTTTTGAGTCAACTTTAGTAGGCAAGACTGCACGGTGGCTGGTAGAGTATGTGGTGGATCACTTTGCCACATATGATCTCATCCGCGAAGCATTCTTGAGATGGTTTCATTAGGAAAAAACGATTTTGCAAACTCTGGATAGATTGCGGCACTTGGATTAGGAAGATCATGTTTGGAGGATTATGCATCCAAATACAATTTACTCTTGCAACGTGTGCCGCAAGCCAATCGGCCTACTCAGGAGCTACTCAGGGACTACTTCATTTTGGGGCTGTCTCGAAATCTATAGATGGTGCTGGCCATAGTGGATCGGACACAGATGATGCGCATGGTAGTCATGGCACAAGCAATACGAGCAGGGGAGTCTCTGCATAAGAGGATAGACAAGAACGGCAAATCCTCCAAAAGTAAAACTAAGAAGAAAGTGCCAAAATATAAGAAGTCGGATTATAGCGATGAAGATTCGAACGTGGCTAGCTCTCATGAAAGCCCTGAAGATACCAGTTCAGAGGATTCTGATTTGGAAGTGGAGATGAAGACCCAGAGAGCCTCTAAAGGGGGCAAGGGCGCTCCAGTGGCTTCCGGAGAAGGATCAGTACCTAAAGGTTTAAAAGGTATCTAGTGCACTCACTGCCGCAATCCTAATTATTCTGCAATCGAGTGTGCCCTTAATGCAAATTGGTGCACAATTTTCTTGACTAATACACATAACACAATGGGATGCCACTATAATGGGTGGGTCCAGAGAGCGACAGTAGCAAGATCTGAGTGTGTCTTTTGTGCAAGAAGAGCAACCACAACAATCTTTCCAATCACAACAGTCGTTCCAATGAGGCATAGACAGTGCTAGCCGTGGACGCAGATGCGGAGGTGGAGGTCATGGCCAAAATCGATCAAAAACGTGCCTGTTCTACTTGGGCGAAGGCCATTGGAGGAAATGGAATGCTTAGAAATGGAATCAATAGTGAGTGGGGTGACAAAAGATAACAGGGAAAATGCCCATTACTTCGATGGTACACATTGTTGATGATGATCCATTGGTGTGCCCAGAGATTAGTATAATCACCCATGTTGGTACCAAGCTGTGGGGTCTAACTCCCAAGAAAGAGGACCACAGCTGTTGGATTGGCCGGCATAGGAGCACGTACGATGCCAAGTCCACGAGTTGGTGACGAAGGAGCCACCATTCATGTAACTGACAGAGTGACGAAGGAGCCACCATTCATGTAACTGACAGAGTCCACAACAACGCGCATCGGGGCACACAAGGTGCAGTTCGCAGAACCAGTTGTCCAACCAGAGTCGGAGGCACAAGACAAGTTCAAAGTCCACTTACCAGGGAATGGCTTGAAGGCGATCGAAGCGACACGGTCGAAGCGACTTCATTATTGGTAGCTAACCATTCTTGAGGCACCGATCCAGATCTCATTGGGAAGATTACTCAACTTGGATCCTCGATTCCACCGGCAATTGTTGCACTCCATTCACTTGGAGCCAGAGCCAAAAGAGGTGGATCTATGCCAAGCGGATTCCTCTCTAGTACCAGCGGCCCCTCTGACGGACATGAGAATTTTGATGATATCCACAAAAGCACAAGGCCATACTTTTGCTCAGGTGCTGGCAGATGAAGGTTTGAAGTCTCAACATCATCACATTGAAGACTTGCCAAGAAATGGGATGGATGTCCTAGGAACTGATGCCATTCTTAGTCCGCATGGCTGATCAACGACCACTCAAAATATTAAGGGCCATTGTTTTGGAGGTGGTGGGCATCTCGTTCTTAGTCTCATTCATGGTGCCCAAAATGGAAGCTACAACACTAGAGTATAGCATCCTTTTGGGCAGCAGGTCCTAGTTGCGGCAAGCCAAGGTCAAGAAAAATTGGGAGCAGAACATCATCTCTGTGCGAAGAGGCAAGAAGAAAGTGTCAGTCACAATGGGAGTGGCGGCACCTTTGGTGGATGTGGTGCGACCCATGTTGGCCAAGATGGTGAACATGGTAGATGGACTGGAGGATGATGAGGAGGAAGCCTTTCTCAAAGAAAATCTAGAGTTAGTTCCAATATTCACCATCGATGTGGAGGGCATTACGAAAAGTTACATGCATCAAAATCATCTAGCGAGTTTAGCTAGCACAGTTCCAGAGGCGGTGACTGAGCCTCAGTAAGCATGAACGGATATGAATATGCGAGATCTTCTGCAACAGGAGAGAGAGTTTGAGGAATGCATTAACGCGAGTGCAAGAGGATGTGAGGCATTTAAACCAGTCAAAATTAGCACATTGTTGATGGCTGAATTCTGCAACACACTGATAGCCCTCTTAAGGGACTTTTCCTATGTGTTTGCATGGGATTATGCAGATATGAAAGGTTTGGATCCGAAATTCTACCAACATCGGGTGAACTTCAAACCAGATGTGACTCCGACAAAGATAGAGCACTATCACATGAATCCGCATGTGGCCAAGCAAGTGTGAGAAGAGTTGGAGCACTCACTGTGGGTGGGATTCATCGCATCGATCGAGAACTCGGAGTGGATTTCCCCAATTGTCATTGTACCAAAGAAGAATAAGAAATTGCGGATTTGTGTCGATTACTGCAAGCTAAATGCGGCCACTGTACCCGATCCATTTCCCTTGCCATACATGGATTCTATGCTAGACAAAGTGGTGGGGCATGAGGTATACTCGGTCCTAGATGGGTATAGTGGGTACAATCAAATTAGGATGGCTCTAGAAGACTAACCCAAAACAATGTTCATCACATCATGGGGGGTCTATGTCTGTACAGTCATGTGGTTTGGATTGTGGAATGCTCCCTCAACTTTTCAGCGAGCAATGCAGGAGATTTTCAGCTCTTACTTGACAAATTTCATGCGGATTTTCTTGGATGATCTCAGTGTGTTCAGAACATTCACCCAGAACCTAGAGCACTTGCAAAAGTGCTTCCAACGATGCAGGGAGGTCTCCTTCAACCTGAATCCTATGAAATGTGCATTCATAGTCCGTAGCGAACGACTCTTGGGGCAAGTGATTTCGGCAAAAGAAATTGCGGTGGATCCGGACAAAGTAGCAATGATTATGCAAGCACCTACTCCAACAACACCTAAGGAGTGCTTGCGCTTTTTGGATCAAATTCGATGGCATGGCAGACATCTATGATTCCTGGCTCATATGGTGATTCCTTTGAATGCACTTGCTCATGTGGAACCGAAGGCATTTGTGTGGACTGCCAAGTGTGACCAAGCTTACTGACAACTCAAGATCCAGCTTTCCAGAATACCGATGCTGATGTCTCCATATTGGGAGAAGAATTTTCATGTATTTGTGGATACCTTGGATAAAGGACAAATGGTATGGCCCAATCTACTACGTAAGCCAACGACTCTCAATAGTCAAAAAGAATTACTATGTCACGGAAAGAGAAGGATTGGGCATGATCTATTCAATCACAAAATTCAGGCATTATTTGTTGGGCCAACCTTTTGTATTCCATGTTGATCATTCCACATTGTTGTATTTGGTGAAACAACAAAGTCTTACGGGTCGATTGGCATGATGGGTGTTGTCACTGCAGGAATATGACTTTGATGTTATTCATCGGCCGGGATCACAGCATGCGGTAGCAGATTACTTATCTCGTCGACTAGAGTTTGGAGAGCTGCCAACAGGAGTGGAAGAAGAGTTTCCTGATGTGAAGGTGGCAGCTATTTTCTGGGTAGATCCGATCGAGGTGGAGGTCAAACTCGTTCTAGAAGGCCCATGGTATGATGAGGTGCTCTCGTTCATGTCTACATGCATCATGCCCAAGTACATGAATAGAGACCAGAGGAAACGATTGGCATTGAGGAGCCTATCCTTTGAAGCAGTCTTGGTCTAATTGTACCGGTGACATCTGACAGAGGCCTTGCTACGGTGTGTTCAACCTCATAAGCAGGAGGCAGTCCCAATAGAAGCCCATTGCAGAGTTTTGGGTGGTCATTTTGTGGGGAAAATAACCACAAAGAAGGTTCTGCAAGCAGGCTTATGGTGGCCAAACATGTAGAAGGATGCCAGATGGTTTGCAAAAAGTTACAATCTCTGCCAGCGGTTGGGCCAACCCACAAATCGTGATCGAATGCCATTTAACCCCATATTGACACTCGACCCATTTTAGAAGTGGGATCTGGATTTCATGGGCCCATTCAAGCCTGCAACTGCCCGCACATGGAACTGTTACACTCTGATAGCAACTGACTATTGTACCAAATGGGTGGAAGCTTGGGCTTTGTGGGATAATACCGCAAATTCAATTGCAAAATGCTTGTACCGCGATGTATTCACCTAGTTTGGTTGCTCAATTGAAATCATCAGTGACAGGGGAACTCAGTTTGCCAACAACGTCATCAAGCGGATGAATTCTTTCTATACGGTGATTCACAAGAAGTCTTCCCCCTACTATCTGCAGGCTAATGGATTGGCTGAGTCTACAAATCATACTTTCAAGCGGATTATTTTGCTGTTGGTCAATAAGCACCGCACGGATTGGGATGATAAGTTGCTGGCAACACTATGGGCTTATCGCACATTGTTTAAGGTGGCCATTGGGTTGACTCCTTTCAAATTGGCATTTGGCCTAAAATTAATTATGCCAATTGAGCATATTGTTCCGAGTCTGCAGATTGCGGTTGAGGATAGGCTCCTTCCGCAGGAGTCTATGGTGTTCCGGTTGGATGTTCTTATCAGTTGGATGATATGCGGTTGGAGAGCTACTATCTAACTTTGGAGGTTCAAGCAAGGCGAAAGCGAAGACTGGATTTGGCCTCGAAGAAAAAACCTTTTGAGCGCGGGCAATTGGTTCTTCTGTTCAACACTCGCCTTGGGCAGATGCCAGGGAAGCTGAAATTGTGATGGTTTGGTCCATTCTGGATTTTTCATGCGGGAATTTTTATATTTGCTGTGGTATCATGAGTTGTAGATAGAAAGTTATAGATTTTATAGGAAAGTTGAGCTAATAATATGTATAAGAGTAGCAAAATTTTAATTTGATGAATATATGGGAACGCGATTTCACACTGCTACTCGAGCAGCTGCAATGCCAGCCCTTCCGCCGTGGTATTCGTGCGAGGAGGCTCTCAGATCTTGTAAACCGGTCACTGAAACTTGTAACTCTGAAACCTCACGACCCTGCAATGCGATGAGATCATTATTCGTCTTGCATATTTAAAAGTTAAAGCTACGTTGCAACTTGCGTTCCCATGACTCGAGATTCCAATTTCCGAATATGCATAGATACCGTCCCCAATGACGTCCAAAATGCTGGGAACGCCAGTGCAGATCAAATCAAAGAGGTGATTTTGAACTTTGATGGGACCGCAAAGTTTGCGGAGCTGGCTGCAGCAATGCGAACACGTTCTGGGGTCGCACATCGCAATGTGCGGCTATGTGCCAGCTGCGCGCAACGAAACATTCAACACATAATGAATGTGTAGAGGCGAAGACGATTGCGTTGGTCGAAAAATTTATGCACGAGGCTATTTAGGACCGAAGGTCTACACACGGATTACAGGTTTGATCTGCAAGGGACCCATAACCCATTACCAAGGAAACAGCCAAAACTACACTTTTTGAAGATATGCTTTTAATAAATTTATCAACGTCAACACACGGAGTCCAGCGAGTCCCTCCATAACTGGCAAGCAGATAGCAACCCTCTCACTTTCTATATCTGGCAAGTTGCAAGTTGCAAGTTGCAACTGGCGAGTGCCCAATTCCCAAGTTCACCCTTGTTTTTGTTGACATCATGGATGACCATGGAAAACAACAAGAAACTCCTTTTCACGAGTCGCCAAACTCTCGAAATTCGAATCCCAACTTCCCACGATCCCATTGCCCAACTTCGTCCTTGTCTTTTGGACGTCATGGATGGATGATGGGCCATGGAGGATTCTAATTTTGAGCCTTGAGGGGTTATCACATGTGTATGGACCCATGGACCTTGGAGGAGTAGCTCCATGGAGCCAAGCCATACAAAATCACTGGAGTGTGACTTATTAGGCTCCCCTCATACAAATAGGAGAGCCTCAGAGTCCATTAATAAACCCAATGGTGTTGGCTCCAGGGCACATGTAGAGTCAAGATAGATCCAATGATCCATGTATGTGTGCATGCCCAAAAGCTTGATTAAGCCTACCTATTGATTAAGATTTCTAGCATTGCGTGTGTATGTATATGTGCATGCATGTGTGCATGTGTGTGTGTACGCATGTGTGCATGCATAAATGTATCCGTACGTATTATTTGAAAAAAAAAGTGTATCCATACGTATGTGCGTGTGGCATATGCATGTGTATATTTGTGTGCATGCATGCATGCACGCATGTACACACACACACGTGTGTGTATGCGTGCGCGTGCATGTGTGGGGGGAGGGCTTGGGTGGGTCGGTGTGCATAGGTACACATGTATGCAATTATTTTTTGGTAATTTACACATGGTTGTGTGAGTTCAACCCACACACATTCCATGAATGTAGACCCATTTAGAATTTCTAGCTACCTAGCAACACGTGTCATGAAAACCTTTTGCTTGAAATATGTGCTCACCTATGCTTATCAATATAGCACATTCAAGCTCCGAAAGTCCACACACGGAGTCCCATGATATGGGCATTAAGCACAAAATAATTAAAACATCACCTTTTTCAGATGGACCCATTTATGTATTTATTACCATATTAGAAATGCACCTCAAACGAGATTTTAAGTCTTCTAAAGTCTACACATGGAGTCGAAAAGGTTTACAACAAGAGAAACTAGGGGGCACTCAAATAAGAAAACAAGAGGCATATATGTAATATGAAGATAATTCTACACAATAGAAACTAGGTATCACACAAATTAAAAAACAATTACCACCTTTTGGTATGCTTATATGCAATACAAGAGAATTCTATACAATAGGGGATGTAAGCTTGTCACAAGGATATACAAGTCATAAGGATATACACAAAGGGAACTTTCAAACAATTCCATATTGTAAATATGATATTTTAATTTGAAAGATGCCCTATTTCTTATGCATACATACCTTTTCTTGAGGGAATAAGCCTTGTTATATGTACAACTTGTGTGTGTTTGGGTGTCATGATATGTAAATCATAGAGCATATTTATTTTTAACTAGAATAATGGGTTCAACTGACAATGATTGCATGATGACTTCACATTCTATATAAAACCAACTTAGGTCACTCCTATGAAGGGTTTTGGCGGTAAATTATAGAAAATATGAAATCAAGGTGTTTCAACCTTCTCATTTTAGAATCCATGTCAAAAAAGTCTACTTGTCTTTAAGCTTAATTGCTTCATGTTGGAGAGTGAAACTCTAGGATCAAGTTCTTACGTAACCATCTTAGTGAATTTGCTCTATAAATTTTAATAGATTAAATGTTTTTCAAATGATAATATTAAAATGTACCTACCCTTTACTTAACTTCCAAGCAAGAGAAACTCATGTCTTTGTTCACGTAATGTTGTGTTTCAAAGAAATAAGTTCATTAATGAGGGGTTCACAAGAGGTGGTCTTAGAAGTTGGGACTATGCAATAAGCTTTATGACTCTATAGCCATTGTTTTGATCTTATAGACTTTATGATCTCATAAGAATCATGTACAATCTCCTTAAACCATGACATGTTCTTGTACCAATCTCATAAGAATCATGTACAATCTCCTTATACCATGACATGTTCTTGTACCAATCTTTCAATACTCGATTCAAGGTGTACATGTAGACCTGCATAACTTTTTCTAGGCCTATCATCCTTATAGTTTCTATCAATATACTTGATATGTAAATATCTTTCTTTCCTTTTTTGAATAAATGGACTTGTGAAATGTATTCCCTCTGAGTGTGATGCAATCATCACATTCAATAATGCAGGAATCATTTTGTATTTGCACATCCATCGAAAAAATTTATGCATCTTGTGTAATGCAAGAGCTACAAAATAGTATAGTTGATATGACTTTTTGCATCACCATATGATTTGTGCATTATAGTCATCTACAACACAAAATAATAAGAGGTTTGAATCCCCATTTATACCTAATAATTCAATTTCATGCATCTTTCCAATCCTCATTGTCCACCATACTCAGATATCCAAAATGCAAAACCAATCTACCATTGAGTTTATTAGGCAATCTCTAAGTCTTGTCCTAAATATTCTACATTATTAACTATTTCTTCAATCTCTACTTCCACTCAATGCTAGAATGGATTTGGTTCATGAAATATAGATGCAATTGTGTTTTTATTTCCTAATCCAAGGGTTGTTGCACCAACACTACTAAATTGATCTTGGATACTCCCACTACTTGTATGAGCTTGAAAACTTTGAGATTATATTGGAATGATGGGAGGTGATACATTGGAACTATTACTCATAACGTTCCAAATTGGTTATTTTCTACATCTCCAATACCTATTTGTTTATTTCTCATCTCCTTGCTTGCACCTTAATACACACAAGCACGTGCATGTTCACATGTGAATGCATACGCACACACAACAACAAAGGATAGGATGCCACGTGGCTCAGTCCACGAAAATTTCAAGAAGATCACTCAAGAGAAAACAAGATGTGCCTACAACTAATCAAGGAGAGCTAGACCTAAGCTCTAATTCCATGTGAAAGTGCAGATCATGCTCTCCTAGTGCAACACGGAATTAGCAAAAGATCAAGGGGGATCAAACCATACAAGAAACTCCATGAGAGAGACATACGGTAGGCAATACTTAATCTATTGTAATATGCATGTGTACTCAACAATACATGATAGGCTTCTTATATACAGAGAGCCTTTAGAATAGTCAACACTTGTGGGATCCTCTGATCCACATTTCTCCTTGTGGATATCCTTGATCCACATCTCCACATCATGTAGTCCACATTCTAGGGTGGCTACTTTAATTCTTTCTACACCATACCTTAGTCTCTAATATATGCTCATGGCACCATATTTCAACACTTCAAAGATGCAGTTGACAAGCCAGAATGGCAAAGTGCTATGAATGAAGAAATGGAAGCTTTGTACAAGAATAATACTTTGAGAATTAAGTGACCTTCCACCAAGAAAGAATGCCATAGCAAACAAATGGGTTTAGAAAGTGAAGTACAATCCAAATGGAAGCATTAAAAGATATAAAGCCAAACTAGATACAAAAGGATTTGCACAGCAATATGGGCACAATTAATCTAATCTATCAAAATATTTTTTGTACCTTAGTAAAAGATCTACCATACAAGAGTTTCAAAATCTAATCTATCAAAATATTTCTAGTACCTTAGTAAAAGATCTACCATACAACAATTTGCATGTGGCATTAGATCAAGTAATAAAAAAGTAAAAAACAATATATTTTCAAGCTCACCCATCACTAAAGTTCACAATCACATTCTGATAAAACTCAACACCTTACCCCAATATGTTGTATATTGGAGTATTTGACCGCATTACAATTACAAAAATGGCTCACCCTCCCTTGAGTCTAAGACTCTCGTGTCTCAATTGTGATCCACATTACCCTAGTATGCTAGTTGCATGAGATGTAGACTCTGGGACAGCACTCTGGGACAGCTTTGACACATTGTAGTTAATGCACTGATAGTGCTATGCTCTCTTGGATGAGACATTACTGATAATAGTGCCCATGGATGGTGTTTATGCTTATGGCATTTGGCTCTGATGGCATTAGGTTTGCCATTGTTTTCATTGCAGGTTGACATTTTATTTTGGGCCAGATTTGTTCATATGGATGCGTAGTATATGAACATGAGTCAGTTGCATTTTGATGCTTTGAGCCTTTGAGGTTTGGTGATATTACCCTCCATTGTGGAAGACATATTTGGGTGCACCTAGTATTTGGTGCGATTCTTATAGGCACTAGGATTTGGGATTTTGCTTTATTTGCATCATGGCATCTACTTCCACATCTAAAAAGGGATTTTTCAGAATTAAAAAGTTTGATGGGACAAACTTTTCTTTGTGGAAAGAACAAATAAGGGATGTGCGTATTCAAAAGAAGCAGGTTGAACCCTTGGAAGATACTATACCATAACAATAGCCCTGCTATCGATAGTTAAAGGGATGGTAGTTACGACTAATAGGAGGGCATTGTTGGTAGTATGGCTGATACCAATGCTATTGTTTGGCTATTTTCAAACTATTTTTCAACCTATTGTTGGTAGTATGGCTGACACCAATGTTATTGTTTGACTTCATTCGATAAGATTGATAAAAGTTTATGTCATTTGATATCAGAGCCAATTCATCAACAAGATCAAGCTAATACTTGTATACTAAATGGTTTTTTCAAGGTACTACCAAGAAAATTCTTAATATTCATAGTGGTGAAGATTGATAAGAAGTCCTCTATCCTGTATTTTTGAGATTTATATATGATTAATCCCATGTGTGAAAATTTCTTTTCGGTTTTGTTTGATATTGTACTTGGTACTAAATCTCAATTCATATTTAAGTTGGGTTTTTGTGTACCCTTTTGAATCTTTAAAACTTGGTGTCTATACCAAACTAGAGGGAATATTGTTCATTCTTCTACATAGAGAGGAAGCCTTAAATATACATCAATAGATGCATTATAGAGCACGCCGAGGATTCCTCGACTTCTTATGACAACCTTGGGCTTCAACATAATAATTAAATCTAGCTAGTCCAAAGCCCTATTACTTCACACTGACCTTATTACAATTTCAAAGCATGTTTATTTGCATCTCACATAGAAAGCACTTTTGTAAAAGTAAATTATTTCTCTTTCAATCATACTATATAAGCTATTACTACACATTGAGGCACATCTCTAGTTGATGATCTAGCTTGCCTATGAATAGGAAGAGAAGAGGAAAGTGAAGTTACAAAAAAGGTTATACATTATATAATTGAATACATAGTGAGAAAGATTTAAATGTTTTTTTTCATAGTTCATACATGGTAACACCCTATAGAAAATATAGAAATTGGCAAAGGCTGAGATAGGAACACCCTATATACTCACATCTAGAAGAAATGTGTATAGGAAAAACGTGTACAACCTTATATGAAAGGGGTTTACTTGATATTCACACGTGTTTTTTTCTTGTATATCATTACAACACAGATTGATTAAGATAGTTTTTTCACATATGGTTGAAGTTTTTTCATTTTACATGTCCCATTGTAGTTGTTGAAGCCTTAAAATTAGGTGTGTCATTGATTATGTACTCCTCAATTGATATGTCACCTTGGATTAGCATAGCATCTTTAAAGAGTATAAGGATTTAGCCTGGGGGGTTCATTATGTAAAAGCCCTATATAGCGCATGAGTTTAGGGACCAATATATATTATATAGCTATTATATCCCAACTTACTTCACAATTCTTTTCATAATGCCTTTTGTGAATATAATGTTGTAAAATGTGTAAATTGCCTAATTAGAAAAATCTTTTGAATATTGCACACACCATCTTATAAGGGAGCCCCCTAAGAGTGTCCTCAGTAGAAGAGGGTGAGAGAGAGGGAGAGCCAGAAGAGAGCCACACAAGTTTTGGTGGGTGCAGAACAACCTAATCTTATGTGTCATCCATATATATATATATATATATATTTGAGTATTGTGCATAATCAAGGTTAAAAGGCGCAGTGGCCTTTAATCTCAGAACCTCCCACTTAAAGGTCAATGTGCCTTTAAGGGAGAACTTCAGATATTCTTGAGAGTGGGCTCCTCCTCCTTCGAAGAGGCCCACCAAGACTTGTCCCTAACAATGGGATGGTATTTCTGGAAATGGAACAGGGTGGAGGGTTCTTTATCTCAATCAGTCCTTGGAAATGGAACGGGATGGAGGGTTCTTTATCTCAATCATTTCTGGTCCTTGGAAATAAAACGGGATGGAGGGTTCTTTATCTCAATCAGTCCGGTCCTTGGATGTGCTGTATTTCTCAAATCCAATACACGGCAATACTCAAACCATTGACTAGGTCTCTTTGTTAGTATATCTGTAGGGTTATCATCTATATGAACCTTGACAAGCTCTGTGCAGTTGTCCTCAAGTATCTCCCTGATGAAATGGTACCTGACCTCAATGTGTTTGGTCTTTGCATGAGAGACCGGGCTCCGTGTAGTCTTATTTTCTATGAGTGAATTCATCTCTAATTGCATAGCATACTCCCAATTGTGGTGATCTTGGCAAATCATAGCCTCTTTGTGTAACAAGAAGGCTCCCTACAATCAGTAAAAGCTTCACATAGTCTGCCCCTAGAATAAATCTATTAGGTGGTCTAGACACTCTACTTGATCTTCTCAAGGGAATTTCAGCTTGCTGTCTTGCCTGCATGTCAGCCACATTTGGCTCATCATTTCCACCAATAGATGATCCATCATCTTCCCTTGATTGTGTACCTATGGGAGTACCTGGCAGCACAATTCCTTGCACATTCGATGTACGGACAGCTTGCTGTCTATAAACATATACGGGTGAATTCACATCGTGGAAAGTGATTCTCCTCATTTCCACATCCATCATGGGCATTGATGAATTTTGTCATGTTAGTTTTGTTAAGAAGTGAAACTTTTATATTGGTTTTGAAAGTTTGAATGCCCTAATAAAGATAAATGTTTGAAATATTCACCGGGATTTGAAACTTTTATGCTACAAAAAATAAACTTTTGCCAAGATTTACATCTTTTACTTCAAAATTATAAAGAAAAAATGTATAACGTACTATGTTCTATCAATACTGTGAAACTAAAAAAATTAGCTTGATAAACTTTCACCAAGATTTTATATTAATAAATAGGTATAGCTTTGATAAAAACATCCATGCTCATGGGTGTCGTATGCATCTTCTTCTCATTGAAGACCACATCCTAGCTTCGTATGATCTTCTTTGCTTCTGGATCCCAGAGAGAATATCCCATCTCTCCACTTTCAACATAACCCAGATCAAAGATGCATTTCCTAGACTTAGGATCTAGCTTCTTCCAAAGCTCTTTTGGCACATGTGCATATGCCTCACACCCAAATATATGCAAATGAGAGTAAGAGGGCTTCTTGCCACTCCATGCCTCTTTAGTTTTACCACCATATAAACTCTTACTAGGTGACATATTGATCACATGCACTATAGTCTTCAATGCCTCATCCCAAAAACCACTAGAAAGACTTGCATTTGAAAGCATACATTGCAACCTTTCCCAAATGGTGTGGTTCATCTATTCTGCAATTGGATTTTGCTCTAGAGTATGAGGGGATGTGAGATCCCTCTTGATCCCAAGTGTATCATAGAATTGTTGAAAGTCATGAGAGAGATTCTCTCTACCATTGTCACGCTGTAGGCAAGCGTTCTACTTGGCTGATTTTCAACCAAAGCCAACCACTTTTGAAATACCTTTAACACATTGCTCTCAAGCTATAGCATAAGCCCACACTTTCCTAGTTACATCAGCAATGAATGCCATATAGTATTTGACCATGCAGCCATGGGACCACATACATACAATGCACCAAATAAAGCCTTTCAAGCTCTTTCTTTCCTGTTCTTTTATGGGTTGATTTAGTCTGCTTCCCATAGAGACAGTGCTCATAAAATTCAAAGTCAGAAAAACTTAAACACGGTACATAACCCAAATGGCATAAGAGTTTCATTCCATGCTAGCTCATGTGCCCCAACCAGCAATGCCACAAAGAATTACTTGGCTGCTCGGTTATTACAACAACGTGATCACACACCATTGCTACATGTAAGGGATACAATGTCCCACACTTGGCACCTCTTGCCAAAACCATAGAGCCCTTCTGAATTTTGCAACTGTGAGAGCCAAAGGTGGTCTGAAAACCAACATCATCTAACGAACCTACTGAAATGAGACTCTTGGTCACCTTAGGCATATGTCGAATATTTTTTAAAACAAATGAAGACCCATTTGCAAAAGAAAACTTTATGTCACCTGCTCCCACTGCGTCACATGCATAGTTATTTCCAAGATGCACACAACCTGTCTTTCCACTATGATCATAAGTGGAGAACCATTCCTTATGGGAAGTAACATGGAATGAAGCACCAGTATCCAAATCCAATCTTGGGAATATTCATCATCTGAAGTGGTAAGAAATTCTATAAGTAGACTAGACATGAAGAGAATGTTGTTGTCACTATCATTAGTGACTGCATTGATCTCCTCAATCTTCACTTTTCTTTTGTCCTCCCTTGGACTCTCTTTCTTGTTATTTGCGCCCCAATTTGCATTCTTTTTCTTATCCTTTTTGCTCTCTTTTCACCTTAAAGCAATCCTTTTTCATGTGGCCCTTCTTGCCACAATGGTAACACTCAATGTTTCGTGCCCTAGATTTGCTACGAGACTTGCCTCTTTCTTGGGACTTTCCCCTAAACTGTGATGTGCCCCTTTGCACATTTAAGGTTGCATCTTGCTTGTTGCCATCCATAGACTTCTGTCTAATCTCCTCGGCCAACAGGCTACCCACAACATCATCAAACTTCAGTACTTCACTAGATGCAGAGTTATTGACAACCTCTTGACAGCTGTAGGAAAGGTATGCCGGCAATGAACACAAGAGAAATATTGCCTCAGTGTTCACATCAAAATTCAGCTTTTGTGCCTAAAGCTAGCTGAAAATAATATTGAATTCATTCAAGTGAGAAGCAATGGAGACCCCAACCCTTCCTTCATCTGCACCTCAATCAACCTCTACATGAGGTAAACTTTATTAGAGGTAAAGTTCCTTCTCATAAAGTGGCACATAATTTCTTCCACAAATCTCTCTTAGTTTGATCATTTACTACTGTGTAATAAATTCACTCTGCAAGATGAAGTCTAACAATAGACTTTTCTATTACATCCAATTCATTCCAATCATCCGTAGACATAGCTGCGCCAAGCTTAGCTGCAATCCCTTGGCCACTATCCATAGTAATTACCTGGTTTAGATATCATTTGAGAATGTTAAATTATGGCTTGAAGAATGCGAGCAAATGCACTGCCACAAATTGCCCTTGGATAAGTTGGCCAAATAGTTTAGTTTCATGATATATGCATATCTTTCAACAAACTGGTGTAATGTATCAAGAATGCCATGTACTTGGCCTTTATCATCACCATGTGATATGTTATTTGTATGATTACACACGTGAGGTAGCACTTTCCCACTTATGACTACTTGTTGCATGGTTATCGTTTCAAAATTTTATAGACCCACATGTAATTGATAATGTAATGGTGGAAAAAAATTTATACACGTGAGGATAGCACTTCCCCACTCATGACTATGTAATGGTGGAAAAAAAATTACACATGCGAGGATAGCACTTCCCCACTCATGACTACTTGTTGCATGGCTAATAGACCCACATGTAATTGATAATATAATGGTGGAAACACGAAGATGCTACTAGCTCTTTCCAATTGTCCAAAATAAAAAGGAACGAGATGCAAAAAGAGGAAGTCATATGGTATATTTAAATTATTAAAGAAAGGTTCAAACAAGTAGACTAGTCGAGAAACAACTAGACTCGTAGAGAGCCAACAAGACTAGTCGAGAATAAGGAGTGTAGATATGTAGTGCTTGCAAATAATACTTTTGAAAGCCTTTTAAGACAATCAGATTACGTCATTTTGTATGCATGATAATTGACAAGACAATGGCCTTCATTACAGTTGATATGACCAAGGTCGATTGTGGGGTTTTGGTGTTGTTTAGTGATTCGTTGTAACCTGCGCATTTGTGAGTTGTTGATAATGGCCTGCATTAGCATTTGTGAGCTGTTGATAATGGCCTGCATTACGGCTGATATGACTTTTAATGTTGTATTATCATTGAGTTGTTGCAACTTAGGCATTTGTGTCAAGCTGGCACTAAACGGAGCTGAAGGACAGAAATCTCATGATCTATGTTGCATTATGCAAGCTAAACTCGAAGTGACAGGGGGGTGAGTTAAGGAATCTGATGAGGTCATGGAGAAGGGGGGGGGGGGGGGGGGGGATGAGGAGCCAACTGGAGACAGGTCGAGAGGGGGGGGGTGAAGGAGGTAAGGGGACGTGTGCACTGAGGTAGGGGGGTGTGGTGGAGAGGGCGAAGGAGTTCCTATTTGGGGGCGCAAAAGGTTAATCTTACTAAGAAAGAATGGAAGTTGGAAAAGGGTGGGAACCAAGGGGGGTGGTGGGACCCGCGGTGGGGCAGATAATGGCCAAAAAGGAGTCCAGACAGGGATACGGGAGAATCGGATTAAGAGGGGTTGGCCCGGGAAGAAGGGACAGGCTGGAATCGGGAAGGACGCGGGAAAAGACGCGTGGAACGACACGTTTTGGCGTCCCTTCTTTAAAACTGAGAAAAAACCCAGAAAATATTGAACGCCAACGTCCATTCCTCCCACTTCAACAAAACCGGGAATACCAGAATACCACCTCGGGAAAAAAACCAGCGCGGTTTTACCCAAAATGAAAAACCATCTCCGGCAAATGATGCAGAAAGACGGCAGTACAAAACCGGGGTCCGGTTTTGCGACGTCCTCTGCGGCGGCCTCTTTACACCAAACCCGACGCTCTTCATCATCTTCCTCTTCTTCTTCTTCATCGTCTTCTTCGTTACCCTCTTCTGAGCAAAAGCTCGAGCTCGCCATAGCCACCACCTTCTCCTCCAGCCCTGATTACCTCTCCAGCTCCCCTGACTCTTCCCTCTCCCCCCCTCTCCCCCCCCATTCCTCTTCCCCTGACCGTAAACACCCCCTCTTCCGTGGCATCCGCCAACGCTCTTGGGGTAAATGGGTCTCCGAAATCCGTGAGCCCCGTAAAAAGTCCCGCATCTGGCTCGGTTCCTTCTCCACCCCCGAAATGGCCGCCCGTGCCTACGACGTCGCCGCCCTCAGCCTCAAAGGTGACTCCGCTCAGCTCAATTTCCCCGAATCCGCGCACTCCCTGCCTCGGCCGCTTAGCCTCTCGCCCAGAGACATCCAGACGGCCGCCGCTGCTGCCGCCGCCGCCTGGCGATCCTCCCCTGCTGCTTCGGCCCAGCGGCCTCCTGCTCCGGCCTCGCCCCCTTTTGTCAGGGATCCTTCGTCGATGGCAGTCGAATATAGGGAGGATATTGGGAATGTTGGTGGAGAGCTACAGACGGACCTTGATATTCCCGATTGCTATGGAAGTAATACGACGGGAAGAAATACTTCAGAAGCACAGGCGCTTTCAACACCGAGCTGGGATTATACTCCCACACAGGGCTCGGCGTTTCCGACAGAGATGGAAAGGGAATTGGCCGGTGGGCAGCAAGAGCCTGAAATGGGTACGGATGTGGAGAGATTTGCGTCAGCTCTATCAGGAGAAGCCGAGGCCGCGGGGCCTTCGAGTTCATCGGATATTCAATTCTCACATCCTTCGACAGCGTATCCTTGTGCATTCGGCGAAGAAATGGCGCTGGACAATGCCTATGTGTTTGCGGATATGGCCGAAGCGATGCTACTTCCGCCTCCTGTGGAGCTACAAGCGCCTGTGGAAAGGCAGGACGACGAAAGCGAGGCATGGGATTTCTGTTTATGGCAACATGATCACCATACTTCGCGATGAGAAGAGCAATAACCTTCTGCATCTGTTTATGCTATTTTCTTGTGACACTTTTTTCCTCCTCGAGGGCAATCTGATGCTTTCAGCTTAGAGATCAGGAGAAGAAGCATCCACAGAGGAGAATTGAAGCATCTACATTAGACTATGTAATATATCTAGAGGATCCCTCCAGGTTGGATTCTCAAAAGCTCACTCCTATCAATGCTATGAACCAGAATTCACTTTGGTGCTGTTTTTTTGAATTTGAAAGTTCAGATTGGAGAATATTCTCCGAAGTAATTCAGCCTTTCTTGAATTCAAGACAATTCAACAAACATTGAATTGCTCGCTAACCCACTGAGTACTCTAACAACCCAATGTCCAAGGGCATGGGCTTGTTTGTTTGCAATAGTGTGGCTCATGGCCGTTTCAAAGATGGGTGAAGGGTAGGGCGGTAGCACGTGTTGGCATTGCACCCCGTTGATGATGGCATTTCCTCGTCGAAACTCTCACAGGGTTGAGGAATACTTAGAGGTCGGATTAAAACTTCAAAGTGACCATATGTCAAGAGGACACATTTCTCTTTTTTATTATCTTTGTTATTATGTTTTTTTTTTTTGGCCTTATTATGTTGTATGCAACCTTTGTGATTTTGCATTAGTCTAAAAAGTGTACAAATTAGCGCTTTTTGGTTCTTCCTAGTATGTGCAATAGAATCTATGTTTGTTCTCTTCTTTGCCTTGCTTAGTTGATAGGGCCTATGAGTGTTCCGATTGTCTTGGCTTTTATTGTCACAAGGGGAAATCAAATGCATTCCATATCAAGAAAATGCAAAGCAATTGTTTCACATGTTGTCTACTTGAGAATTCAATCAATTAGCCTTCATGGGGCCACAGGATTAAGGTTTCTCCTCACAACTTTCCAAAGTTAAATAGTCGAAAGTGTTTGTCACCTTTATTCACATTGTTATAAAGGTCATTCTAGTGCCATAAAGCTTTGTAATGATATCCATAAATTGCTCTTTGATCTCCACTTTTAATTTGCATTGTGAAGGAATAGATAAATAGTTGCAGTTGATGGAGATCATGAAGTATGATGCCTGGCTCATAAGGAGATTACTTCAATATAACAAAAATGAAGGACGAAAGATCTCACAACTGGCGAGACCATTTGTAGTAAAAAATTGTTGCATAGGAGGAACTAAAATTGAGAAAGACATGGTTGAGTTGAGGGGTTTATAGATGTAGATTCGCCCATGTTCATGAAGACCAATAGACAAGATCCACCCTTCTTTAGGGTATCTAGAATCGAGAGATTCTAACAGGATGACACAATTAGGAAGCATGTATGCAAACCTCCCTTCTGATCATTTTTTATCACTTGGGAGTTCCCTTTACCAAGAATAGTGGTAAAATTGTTGCCATTTTAACGTGAATCTCTCATTTTGCAACACATAAAACTGTAACAACGAGGTCAAATGTGTTAAGGATGGTATAAATTACATTGAGATATAGGGCATAGGGCCAAAACCTAATCTTAAGCTATGAGGTTGATGTATTAATTCATCTTTATGTTCAATACAACATAGTGTAGAATGTGCTCTCTTGTGCACTTCGCTCTCTCCCCGATTCTTCAACATGGTATCAGGACAACTCATGATCTTATCCATTGTGAGAGAGTGCAAGCCCTTCCTTTTGTCAAGGCACAAGTCCTCCTTGAGAACCTTCACTAGCTATTCGCCTAGATCTCCTTTTACTCTCTATTTCAATTCAAAGAGCCCTCCATTCTGCTTTATGGAGCTTAAGTTATCCTCTTGTTAGTGTTTAGTTGTCCCAAGTTCCTTAGATTTTTGAGTTTTGTAAGGTTTAGTGGGGTTCCTTGAGAATTTTTTTATGAGGAAGGAGCATTTTGGAGTAGGTTTCCTTGGGAATTGGCAAACTATTTTCCTTTGTACTGCCTCTGTTTCCAATTGTGCACCTACAGCCGCCGCGGACCACAACTTAATGATGACTTCAAAGCAAGCTTCAATGAAGAATGACTCAAACAACAACTCAGCATTGCAAATGCTTAAGCACATGCAAAGTGCATATAGACGACATCAACGCAGATGACACTACGACACAGAGACACCACAAGGCAACTACGAGCAATAAACACCTACATACACAACAATGACTCCACTCCAACAATAGAGAGACTAAGACAACGAGAGCAAGAAGCTCTTAGACTCTTCGACCAACAACGCAGACGCCCTATAGACAACCGACTCACTCAAGCATGATGTAGACGATGAAGACAAGCCAATATCAATGCCTATAATAAGGATTGACAGATGCGAATGACTTCAACAGAGTCATGACACAGACTCAAGCAGACCCTGCACAGCTAGGATGCACAAGCAAAGAAGAGAGATAGCACTATATTACACAAGCATTGTGAGTGAAAAAAACACAATAAAAGAGCCAGAACTAAGCTACACCAATGGCCACACTTGATGCAGAGATCAACATCAAGAACAACTACATCGACTAAACCAAACTTGCGGCAAAGAACTTGACAACAACAATGCAGAACAAACAAAAAATCAAGAAAGGAGCAGCAACAATGAGCTCAATAACCAACATAACCACAAACACTAGCCCGCAACACATAGCATCGATGTGCAATTCAACGGGTCCTCAGGTTGATGCCATTGTTGTCTTCATGCCTCCAAGCACCATCTCCATTTTCCCTCAAACCCTTCTCTCTACACAGACCTATATGGGTACCAAGGACCCACCACAATGCTACTATGCCTCCCATCAGCCATCTTCAGGCACAAGAATCCTGCCCTTCACAACAACATGAATGGAGACCAAAAGGCATAAGTCAATCCCCAGCCTCCTCATGATGTGATTTGCAGCAATATAATGCGACGACTGGATAATGCAACGACAACTTTAACATGACTACACAACTATATCATTAATACTGACTCATTGCAATAATGCTAACACCAAGTCTTATTGTGATAAGACTAACACCGACTTGTTGTGATATAATGCCTTCCTGTTGCCTTAATAATGCCTCATGCTACACTAATGCTAATGCCAACTCGCTGCATTAGCATATTTTCTATATAAGCAGCCAGTCCATTCCTTAGTTTGATGCATTGGCAGTTGTACCAGAAATTTGTCAAATTTATGTAGAAATTCCCTAGCATCCAGCAACCTTCAAAACTGTATCTTAACCCATTTGCCCTATGTCTGAGCATTCCACAACAGCGTCGAGCCCAACCTATTGGCTTGATTGTTCAAGCCCGAGATCACCAACTTGGAAGAATACGTCTACAATGAGTTCATAGCTGTGTGAGGACACTCCTTGTACAAGGTCAACACCCCAATGTTGTTTATGCCGATCATGGCGCAATCAAGTGCGACAACCTGGTACCAACAAACACCTATGGCGATGCATCAAAGGATAGGTCATTCGATGCATCAAAGGATAAGTCATTCTTGTTAGCTCAAGCAAGGCCTACCCCCATGAAGCCGATGTCGTTTCCTAGAAGAATCCCAAAAGGTAGTCAAGCCCCAGCCTCAAGAATCCCAAGCTGAGGTCAAGGCCAAGGTGAAAGAGCGAACAATGAAGCACTCTAGAAGAGAGAAGAGGAGGCCTACCAAGAAAAATGATCTAGCACCGAAAGACACCGCCATGGACACAAAGAAGCCACCAGGTGCTCAAACTCCACTTGTTGATCTCTCCCAAGACCAATGCCCCGTCTCTCCTCCCCATCCATCAAGCGCAGGCCAAGGAACAAAAGGCCGAACTATCAATATTTTCACAATAGATTTTCTCTCTATCACGGCCAAAATAAAGTAGAGACAACAATAAAAGGGAGAGGCACAAGAGCAATAGCAGCATCTGCAACATCCACCAGTAGGAGACAGGTGGGTGGAAGCACTGGACCATTACACCTCCACTGATTACTCCTCCCTTGAGAATATGCCTGCCTAATAAAGACAAACATGGATGCCACAGAAATGGAGCATAAGTTCATGGACACCCTAGTCTCTATGACACAAGCGGACCGTACCATCCCATAGGGAAGCAAGAGTATGATGAGCAATAGACGTTCAATGCACATGCAACCCATCTCCAAAGAAACAATAAACAAGTGCAATTTGACAAGGAACATGCAAAGATGAAAATGGTCAAGGCCATGGTGATGGAGATAGTAGACCATGACAAATCTTTCTGTGAGAAGCTGTAAGCAACAAAGCTTGCCCTTGATATAGAGAGATCATGGGCCGAGCCCTTTGCAGAGCAAATTACGAGGCACTACAATGCCGGGACATCATTGATTGGGAGCAACATGAGGCTCTACAAGCTTGAAACCTGGATGCAAAAAATCCACTGGTGTAGCAGGCCTGCTAGATTGAGCAGCTCCATCCCCTCCTTAGCCAGGAGGGTTTGTGGGTGATGACACAAAGCAACGGTGCACTAGTTGTCGGGGACTTTGACTTACGTTAATTGCCAAGGGATGATTGTTAACTACTTTGAGGTGACCCTACGGAACACTATTGGTAGAATCCTGTTGAATCCCGACAGGCCTACTTTTGTACCAAACTAGAATGGGAATCTAACTATCCCCCTATTTGAACAAGCTAGACTTCTCCACCTTGCTGCTTAATTAAGGTTTTAATCTCATTACTTTCGATATCGCCTTATCCTCAAGGTGCACAACCCCACAGCTACCTAAGTCAACAGAAGTGTACAAAACAACGCAATGCAGGTATGACTGAACTTTTGGCAGCTAGTTAGAAATGAAAATGAGTAGAATGTTCTCCTCTAGGAGCAGCTCCAAAGTAGACAAGCCATGGTACCACCCCCTCACAAAGACCCCGATGAGCTCCAACAACAACTCTTGTCAGTGTACACCCACACTGTCTCACTCGCACTAGCACTACGCACAATGAAAGTCACCTTCAAGTATTATTTTCACACACTTACCATCGTTGCCACATATCACCACATCACCTTATCTAACCCCCTCTCCTCTGTCACATTTTGCCTCTTCCTCTACCGTACATCTGCCTATGCACACTGTATTCTATCTATGGCCTACTTCCTTGATGATCTTGTTTTGGAAGATGACTCAAATATCCTTACACTCAACACCCACCCAATAGTTTTTAATTTTATGTCTTGGTGTTGTATCCTTGGCGATTCCGCCCTTTTTCCCACCGATAGGCCTATATTATAAATTTTGAAGCCCAACAACTTACGGGACATACCCTACAATCCACAATCCTTCATCGAAGGCCATGGGTGGATGCCATGATTTGGCCAGGAAGAAGCTGAATATGCATCTCAATACCTTGCATCCTATAATAGTACAAAGTATTAACCTACTAGCATAATAGTACTATTTAATACAGTTATGAAAGCCCTCCAAAAAATGCTTGAAACTGGCTTTAGCCAGTTTGATGATTCACAGTTTGCTTACCCAACTCACATCCAAGAGGTAGATGCTCATATAGCTTTTCAATTATGTATAACCTCCGTACCTCCAATATTCCTACATAACCTCCGTACCTCCAATATTCCTACATAAAGACCCATGCCATCCATTGGTTCAACCCCTTCTACTACGACTACCTCTGGTCCCACTTCACAACCCTCCACTTCACAACATGCCCCCACCAAGAAATCACAAGGTGGCAACACTGCAGGAGACTCAGATCAAGCGGAAAGATTTAGTGGAACTACATGCCCTCATAGAGCACCTCCAAAAAGCTCCTGCAAATGGCTCATGGATATTTTTTGTCAGACATGGGGGGGATACATTTGATAAGGTATCAACAAGGTGCCAAAAATAGATAGTGAAGCACGGCTTCAACCTCAGTGGTGACTCCCATTTTTGCAACATGAGGTGTTTTGGCAGACTTATTGCTTGGCTGGGCAAGACCTAAGAGTCGACCCCACTTACATCCCTCTCCAAAGATGCTGGATGTGGAACGATTTTGAGGTAATGAAAGGCTTGGATCCCATAATCATCTACAACTTCCCCTAGCTAGCTTTTCCAAAGGTTGCTACATCTTACATCTCGTTGTGTAAATGGAGAAATTCAACACAACTTTTGCGGTAGTCCCCAATCCAATAGTTGCAATAATAATGCATTTTTTCTAGACCACTCATTATTTAGTTACGGGACATCCTTGACCACCAACCCAAAATGGAAGAAAATATGTAGCGGCTTCATTTGGAGAGTCTTTGATCTGAACACTGGCCCTCAATTCCACCAGGTTATGATGCTATACTATGTGTCTACAATCATCATGGTCACCATATTCAGACCTTTGAAGATATGTACGACACACACTTTTGGATTCGGGGGTTCACTATATGGATATCCTCTATATCACGTGCATTGAAGGACTAATTTAAGAGTCCCTTATCTGCTATGAATTTTTCATGAATTAAATGAAACTTTTTCTATTCAATATGTGAATACCCCCTTTAAATGATACCCTTTTGTATGTGAAAAATGTGCAAAAGATATATTTTAAAAACCCCTTCTATTGAACCCATTTGCTATGCTTAAGTATTTATGAGTGATGCCCTTGAGACTTTTGGCTACCTCTTCACCCACGTTGTCACTCCCAAAGACTATTCGACCACCATTGAATAATGAACAATGCCGTCAAGTCTGACATAATACATAGAGTCCGATCCACGTATGAATCGTGAACATGAAGAGGGGCATGTTAATCGCCGCTACGATTAACAATGGTATATTTTGCAAGATAGTGTAGAGAATAGGGAGAGGATGAATGGAAGATAAATATAAATCTACCTTGAGTAGTATGGGACCAAGTGCGTTGTAGGAAGGCATCCCAGGTTGCTCTCTCCAAGGAGTGAATACCAGCTCTCTACCCCCTATCTTAGCACCTCAATGTGCTTTGTTCTAGCATGATAGACTGGGTTATTTGCCAAGTATATACTGCTCATGTTGTCACAATAAATGACAACTGGACCATCTGTAGAGTGATGCATATCATAAAGTAGCTTATGCAACTAAGCTACCTCACATGCAACCATTGCTGCACCCCTGTACTTAGCCTCTGTGCTTGACAAGGGAGTTGTAGGCTGTTTCTTGCTGCTCCAAGTGGCTGCAGCACTCCCAAAAGAGAACACATATCCACTGGTAGATCGTTTATCTGAAATACTACCAGCCCAATCAACATCAGTGTATCCATGCAACTGTATCTGAACCCCAGCCTCATAAAATAGTCCATATTGCAATGTGGACTTCATGTAAAGAATAAGGGAGAGAGATAGGAGACTCAAGTTCACCTTTCTTCACAACACACAAGCGAGAGAGGACACAAGGTTGGAGGGTGAAGCCTTTCTTCACTTTTGCACACAACAACAATACAATAGAAGAGGGAAATACCCTATATGTCAAAACCTAGAATACGTGGTTCATATGTGAACCCAAACCAAAACATACGTGGTAGTCTAACTACACCACAAGTACAACTAACATAGGCGGTGACATAAATGGTAGTCATCCAGGAGATATGTCGGGGATAGAGCTTGATATCTCAACACTCCCCCTCAAGCTCAAATCCATCTCACGTACACCAAGCAAGCTCCTAAATCTGCGAAGCTTCTCGGTACCCAATGCCTTCGTAAAAATATCAGCCACCTGCTCCTCAGTGCTGACATAGACAAGATCAATCTCACCAGCTAGAACCTTCTCTCTCACAAAGTGATAATGCACCTCAATGTGCTTTGTTCTAGCATGATAAACTGGGTTATTAGCAAGCATGATGCTGCTAATGTTGTCACAATGAATGACAACTGCTGCATGAACTGATTGTCCCATATCTGCAAGTAGCTTCCGTAACCAAGCTACCTCACATGCAGCCATTGTTGCACCCCTGTACTCTGCCTCTGTGCTCGACAAGGCAACTGTTGGCTGCTTCTTGCTGCTCCAACTGATGGCACCACTCCCAAGGGAAAACATAAAACCACTAGTAGATCTCCTGTCTGAGACACTACCAGCCCAGTCAGCATCTGTGTATCCATGTACCTGTAATGCACACCCAGCTTCATAAAACAGTCCATAATGCAATGTGGACTTCACATACCGCAGTATGCGCCTAGCCGCATCCAAATGTGGCTTCCTCGGTGCCTGCATAAACTGACTTACCAGCCCCACAGCATAGCTCAAATCTGGTCTGGTTATAGTCATGTAAATCAAGCTACCTACTATGCGCCTGTACATAGTAATATCTTCAAGAAGCTCACCTGTCTCTGCATTGAGCTTCACATTCTGCTCCAATGGAACAGAAATAGGCTTACAGCCTGTCATCCCATATTTGGACAGCATGTCCAAACCGTATTGCCTTTGCAACAGCCATATCCCACTCGGGGATCTAATAACCTCAATGCCCAAGAAGTAACGCAGCTCTCCCAAATCCTTCATCTCAAATTTCTACTTCAACAGCAGCTTCACTTCATTAATGTCTGCATCACTATCACCTGTAATAATCAAGTCATCAACATAGATGACTATAAGCACAATCCCTCTGTTTGTCCTTTTCACATAAAGTGAAAAATCTGAATTGGAAATCTGAAATCCAATAGTGACAAGATATTGTCCTATCTTGGCTGACCATGCCCTCGGCGCCTGTTTTAAGCCATACAAGGCTTTGCGCAACCTGCATACAAAATCGGGGTGTGACTTATCCTCATAACCTTCTGGCTGCATCATATAAACCTCTTCCTGCAAATCACCATGCAAGAAGGCATTTTTCACATCCATCTGATGCAAAGACCATCCCTTTGCAGCAGCCATAGCAATTACTGCTCTCACGGTTGCCATCCTTGCAACTGGGCTGAAAGTTTCCTCATAGTCAATTCCATATGTCTGTGCAAAACCTTTGGCAACCAATCTTGCCTTGTACCTGCTAACAGACCCATCAGCATTGTGCTTTACTTTGTAAACCCACTTGCAGCCAATAGCCTTCTTATCATGAGGCAAAGGCATCAAATCCCAAGTGTGGTTTGCATCCAAGGCAGCCATCTCTTCATCCATAGCTGCTTCCCAATTTTTATGCCCTGCTGCATCCTCAAAACATGTGGGCTCTGGCTCCTCTAGAACCTTGACCATATAAGCATAGTGATGTGCTGTATACCCATCATATCTCAGCCTGTCAACTGGATACTTAATACGAGTGGACCTCCGTACAACTGGATCAGTTGCAGGAGTCTTTAAATCATGCCTGCTTTTCCTTGCACCAGGTGTAACAACAGAAGGAATCCCAAGTTCCTCATCAAGGCTCATTTCAGAGCCGCTTGACTCTCCATCAACATGAGAGCTACCAGCAGACACATCAAACACTGGAGTATGGTCCACTTTTTCTTTTCCCTTATGTGATACCTGCACAACACTATCAGGACTGCCATGTGACGATTCACTAGATCTCAATCTCCCTGTCCATGCATTAGATCCACTAGTAGAGGACTCTCTGGGTCCACTCAAGGCTTGAGATTGCTGCTCTGCATTTATTGCAGCATTCCCATTTCCTGCATCTGCATCTCCTACCATAACAGTTGGTGCATACCAGCTGCTCATTTCATAAAAAACAACATCTCTGCTCACTTGCATTTTGCGAGTGGAAGGGTTATAACAGCGATACCCTTTCTGGTGTTGAGCATATCCAATAAAGATGCATTTTTCTGCCTTTGGATCCAGCTTGGTTCTCTTCTCATCAGGAACATGAACATACGCTATGCAACCAAATACCTTCAAGTGAGAAATATCTGGTTTTTGGCCTGTATACATTTCTTCAGGCATCATGCCATGGACAGCTGCAGTGGGGGTTTTGTTCATAATATAAACTGCAGTTGCTACTGCTTCAGCCCAAAAATAATCAGGCATGTTTTTCTCATTTAGGATCGCCCGTCCTACTTCTGCAATATGCCTGTTCTTCCTTTCTGCAACCCCATTCTGCTGAGGGGTAGACCTGCATGAGTACTTCCTTTGAATTCCCTGTTCTTTCAGATATTCACAAAATTCTTCTGAAAAGTACTCTCCCCCTCCATCAGATCTTAGCACTTTAATATGCACACCTTTCTCTTTTTCAACCATGGCCTTAAAAGCCTTGAAATGGCTGAACACTTCGCTTTTGTGCTTCATAAAATAAATCCACACCTTCCTAGTGTAGTCATCAATAAACGTCACATAATAATGGCATCCACCAATAGAAGCAGCTTTGGTTGTCCAAACATCTGAATGGATCACTTCCAAAGGTCTTCTGCTCACCTTAGCATTTTTGGGAAATGCATGTCTGGCCTGCTTACCCATTTGGCATGCTTCACATACCTTTTGCATTCCCTCAACTCTGAATTTAGGCAAACCTGCAACAATGTTTTTCGTTTGCATAGATTTCAGCCTTTGTATATTCACGTGCCCAATGCGCTTGTGCCATATCTCAATATCTGCAATGACACCTCTCCCATGCGCAAACATAGCAGTTTTCACCTTAGGCATATCAACATCCAAGGTGAACATTCTGCCATTTTTGTTGCCTTTCGCAACCAAGCGGCACTTATTTTTCAAGTCCTCAACGAAGCATCCCTCAGGGTTAAATCTAACCTGCAGACCTTGCTCAACCATCTGGCCAACTGAAACCAGGTTCTTAGTGATTTTTGGAACATGAAGTACATCTGCCAAGTACTTTGTTATGCCATCCTGCATAGCCAATGGCACTTTACCAACTTGCGTAATTGGGTGCGCAGTATCATCACCTGTTTCAACATAACCTGGCTTATCCAAATTTCTGACATCATGAAACCACTCACCATGACTGGTCATGTGGTTAGAGGCACCTGAATCAACATACCAAACATCATTGCAAGCTGCAGCATCTCCTGACATGGAGTTAACCATATGCTGCATCACAAAAAGGTGCTCATTTCTGTCGTCACCATGCCCACTTGATGATGCATAGTTGCTTTGCTGCAACTTTCCACTTTTGATGTCATTCTGCTTTTTATAGCATGTATTCTCCTTGTGTCCAGGCTTTCCACAATAATAGCATTCTGTGCTGCTATTTACTTGCTAGTTCCTTTGCCATGAACCCTGGCCTCTTTGGCTCCCCCTGCCTCTAGAACTACCACGTCCTCCTCCATAGGACTGGTTTTCCTGTTGTTGCTGTTGGTTCTGATTTCCTGCACGGCCACCAGAACGGCCTCTTCCTCTACCCCTGCCTCTACCTGTATTCGAGTAGAAAGCAGTCTCTTGAGAAGTTGAGGTGGCTGAACCACCATTCCTTTGCTCTTCACTCAGCAAGAGAGCAATAAGTTCCTGAAAATCAGGAAATGTTTCACGGACTCCAATGGATGTCTGAAATTGTGCATAATCTTTCCCAAGACCATTCAAGGTCACGGACACTAAGTCCTCATCATCAACAGGTGCTCCAATGGAGGCAAGAGAATCTGCAAGGCCTTTCACCTTCAAGGAATACTCATTTATATTCAGATTTTTCCTTTGCACATTGTGCAACTCCTGCTTTAGCTGCATCTTTCGTGCTTTGGTATTTGTGCTATACAGCTTCACCAATGTATCCCATGCCTCCTTAGGCGTCTCTAGATCCTGTATATGCACAATCATAGAATTTGAAATGCTAACGGACAGCCAATACAGGCATTTTCTGGCTTTTTCATGCCATTCTTTAAAGGCCTTCAATTCAGCAGGAGTGGGAGCAGCACCCAAAACTGGTTCTGCAGTTTCACCACTGATGTAATCCCAAACTCCCTTTCCCATAAAGAAGTTTCTCATCCTGAACTTCCATGCTTGGAAGTTGTTCTTGTCAAGCTTCTCACTGACAATGGTAGACAGATTCTCAGACATTTTACAAATCACGAATTGCAACAGCAACCTGTAAACACAGCAAATGCCTCAGAAGGACAAATAGCAAAACTTCTGCAAAGAGCCTCACAGGGGCAGATCTGCAACACTGACAAAAGTGGTATTTCACCACACAGTCACTTCCTAGTGACGATTTTGCATCAACAGGCAACAGGCATGAATCTGCAACTCCCAATATCTCTGCACATAGGCATACGATGCAATTTCTGTGGCACCTTTCCACCGACTGGCCGCGCGCAGTGGTCGCACAGCAAAAACAGGGCCTTTTTCTGAGTGCCTGCGAAGGACTTCCACCTTCAAAACGGGCCCCGAGACGGCCTCAAATCAAAAAAATAACGGGCCCCGAAACGGCCCCGAAACTGCGCTCTCGCCACACCGCGAAGGGCCTCTCAATCTGAAGCAGTGCACTCCTGCACTTCTGGCTGTGCTACCTGCAAAGATTTGCTCCCAAACTCGAAGTAGGAAAGCAACACTGGTCCTCTTACCAGGACACCACAGACTTGGCTTTCTTTCTTGAGCTCCTTACCACGAACAAGGCTCTGATACCATGTAAAGAATAAGGGAGAGAGATAGGAGACTCAAGTTCACCTTTCTTCACAACACATAAGCGAGAGAGGACACAAGGTTGGAGGGTGAAGCCTTTCTTCACTTTTGCACACAACAACAATACAATAGAAGAGGGAAATACCCTATATGTCAAAACCTAGAATACGTTGTTCATATGTGAACCCAAACCAAAACATACGTGGTAGTCTAACTACACCACAAGTACAACTAACATAGGCGGTGACATAAATGATAGTCATCCAGGAGATATGTCGGGGATAGAGCTTGATATCTCAACACTTCACATACCTGAGTATGCGTCTAGCTGCATCCAAATGCGGTTTCCTTGGAGCCTGCATAAACTGACTTACCAATCCAATAGCATAGCTCAAATCTGGCCTGGTAATAGTCATATAAATCAAACTTCCTACTATGCGCCTGTACATAGTAGGGTCTTCCAGAAGCTCACCTGCATCTGTGCTCAGCTTCACATTCTGCTCCAAAGGAACTTAAATAGGCTTACAACCTATCATCCCATATTTGGATAGCATGTCCAATCCATACTGCCTCTACAAGAGCCGTATCCCACTTGGTGATCTAATCACCTCAATGCCCAAGAAATAACGTAGCTCTCCCAAATCCTTCATCTCAAACTTCTGCTTCAATAGCATTTTCACATGAAGGATATCTTCATCACTATCACTGGTGATGATCAAATCATCAACATAAATGACAAGCAGCATAATACCTTTCTCTGTTTTTCTCACATAAAGTGAGAAATCTGCCTTGGAAATCTGACAGCCAATAGTGATAAGATACTGTTCTATCTTGTCAGACCATGCTCTAGGTGCTTGCTTCAAGCCATACAAGGCTTTCTTCAACTTGCAAACAAACTCAGGATGAACAGCATGAACATAACCTGGTGGCTGCTCCATAAAGACCTCTTCTGGCAAATCACCATGCAAGAAGGCATTTTTTATATCCATCTCATGTAAAGAACATCCCTTTGATGCAGCCATAGCAATGACTGCTCTTACAGTTGCCATCCTTGCAACTGGACTGAATATTTCTTCATAATCAATGCCATATGTCTGTGCATACCCCTTCACAACTAATCTTGCCTTGTATTTGTTCATAGAACCATCTGCATTGTGCTTCACCTTATAAACCCACTTACAACCAATTGCATTCTTGTCTTTAGGCAAAGGCACCAATTCCCATGTAGCATTTTCTTCCAAGGCATCCATTTCTTCATCCATGGCTTTCTCCCATTTTTCTTTTCCCATGGCTTGCTCAAAAGAAGTGGGTTCTGGTTCCTGTATCACTTTGACCATATAGGCATAGTGAATGGCTGTAAATCCATCATATTTCAGCCTATCCATAGGATACCTAGCTCTGGTAGACCTACGCAAAATAGGCTCACTTCTAAGTGCTGTCAAAACATCCCTGGTCTTCCTTACTCTAGGTGTAACAATAGAAGGAATACCCAACTCATCATCAATGCTCTGTTCTGAGCCACGGATTCACCATCCACATAAGAGTGACCTACATTCACATCAAACATGGGTTGATCTACCTTCTCTTTTCCTTGTCATGATACCTGCATACCACTATCTGCATTGCTTTGAGGAGATTCTCCCGATCTCAATCTACCCTGTCCATGGCAAAGTATGTGAACCACTACTAGAGGACACTGGCCACTAATATTTTGTGATTGCTACTATGAATTCTGTGCAGCATTACCATTTTGTGCATCTACATCATCAATCACATTTACTGGTTTATATCAGTTGCTCATCTCATAAAAACCAACATCTCTGCTCACTGTAAACTTACGAGTAGAAGGGTTATAGCATCTATACCCTTTTTGCTGTAGAGAATAAGCAATAAAGATGAACTTCTCAGCTTTTGGATCCAACTTGGACCTCAACTCATCTGGCACATGAACATAGGCAATGCAACCAAAAATTTTCAAATGAGAAATATCTGGTTTCCTACTAGTATACATCTCCTCTGGTGTCACGCCATGTATTGCTGCAGTGGGAGTCCTGTTCATTATGTAAACTGTTGTAGCAACTGCTTCAGCCCAATAATAATCTGGTAGGTCTTTTTCATTTAGCATGGCCCGAGATACCTCTCCAATATGCCTATTTTTCCTTTCTGCAAGTCCATTTTGCTATGGGTATGACTGCATGAATATTGTTGCTTTATGCTATGCTCCTGCAGGAACCTTGCAAACTCATTTGAGAGGTACTCTCCCCCTCCATCTGACCTTAGGCATTTTATTTGCAGGCCTGTTTCTTTTTCAACCATAGCCTTAAAAGCTTTGAAATGCCCAAAAACTTCACTTTTCTTTTTCATAAAATGCACCCAAACTTTTCTACTGTAGTCATCAATAAAAGTGACAAAACAATGACAACCTCCAATAGATGTAGCTTTAGCAGTCCACACATCAGAGTGGATTAATTCCAATGGCTTCTTACTCTGTTGAACATGTTTAGGAAATGGTTTCCTTGCCTGTTTTTTGAATTGACAGGCTTCACATACCTTATGCATTTCTGCAACCTTGAATTTAGGCAATCTTACAACAATGTTTTGAACTGCATTGATTTAAGTCACTGTACATTAACATGACCAATGCGTTTATGCCAGATATCAATATCTGCAACTACACCGGTCCCATGTGCAAACATTGCTGGACTCAATCTAGGCATGTCCACATCCAACGTAAACATCCTACCCTTCTTCTTTCCTTTTGCTATCAAGTGACCGTTATTTTTCATATCCTCAACAAAGCATCCATGAGGATTAAATCTGACCTGCAAACCCTACTCAACCATTTGACCAACAGAAACTAGGTTCTTGGTGATATTCGGGACATGAAATACATTAGACAAATATTTCTTTTTCCCATCCTGCATAGACAAAGGAATTTTACCAATTTGCACAATAGGATGTGCAGTATCATCACCAGTCTCCACAAATCCTGGTCTATCCATTTTCTTTGCATCCTACATCCATTCTGCATGACCTGTCATGTGGTTTGAAGCACCTGAGTCAACATACCACACATCATTTCTTTCTTCTGCACTTGTCACAGAATTGGTCATGTGCTGCACCATAAATAGATGCTCATTTCTGTCATCACCCTGTCTACTAGAAGATGCATAATTGCCTTGCTACAATTTTCCATTCATAATGTCATTCTGCTTTTTGTAGCAATCTTTAGCCATATGACCCATTTTATCACAGTAGTAGCATTCAACATTGTTGCTGGCATTTTGGCCTCTCTGCCATCCACCATGACCTCTATGGCTCCCCCTACCTCTAGAGTTACCACGTCCTCCTCCAAAGGACTGGTTTTCTTGAGTTTGCTGCATATTCTGATTTCTACCATGGCCTCCACATCGGCCTCCTCTACCTCTGCCTCTACCTCTTCCAGCATTTGAGTAGAAGACAATTTCTTTTGAAGTTCCTCCTGAAAAAGATGCACCACCATTTCTTTGCTCTTCAGAAATTAGAAGAGCACACAACTCCTCAAAATCAAGAAATTTTTCACGGATGGCAATGGATGTCCGGAACTGTGCATAATCCTTTCCTAGGCCATTCAAGGTCACAGAAACTAGATCATCATCTTCCACTGGCGACCCAATGGAAGCAAGTGCATCTGCAATTTTCTTCACCTTCATGTGGTAGTCATTGATGCTCATATTTTCTCTCTGCACATTGTGCAACTCCTGCTTGAGCTGCATTTTCTTGGCTTGCGTATTTGTGCTGTACATTTTTGCCAAAGTATCCCATGCCTCATTTGGCATACTTGCATCTTGAATATGCACAATCATAGAATTTGAAATACTGATAGACAGCTAGTACATAACTTTTTTGGCTCTCTCATGCCATCCTTTAAATGCCTGCATTTCCTGTTGATTGGGAACATTAGGAAGAACTGGTTCTTCTTCATGTCCTGTAATGAACTCCTAATAGCCTTTTCCCATAAGGAAATTCGTCATTCTAAACTTCCATGCTTGGAAGTTGTTCTTGTCAAGCTTTTCAGTGACAATCTATGAAAGAGAATCAGGCGCCATTACAGAACACTGCAAAATATTCTATAATTGCAAAAAACACAGCTTCTGCCTCACACGGGCAAATCTGCAAAACTGATGAAAGTGGTATTTGACCACACAGTCACTTTCTAGTGACGATTTTGCATCAACAGGCAATAAGGATGATTCTATAACTCCTAGTATCTCTGCACACAGGCATACGATGCAATTTTTGCGGCAACTTTTCACCGACCTGCAGAGCAGTGGTCGCACATCAAAAAACAGGGCCTTTGTCTCTGTGCTTGCGGAGAACTTCTGCCTCCAAAACAGGCTCCGAAACAGCCTCGAATCAGAAAAATAAAGTCACCATGGGCATAGCCCTCACCTACAGCATATATTGCCCTCTCGCCACACCGCGAAGGGCGTCTCAATCTAAGACAATGCACTCTTGCACTTTCCGGCTGTGCTACCTGCAGAGATTTGATCCCAAACTCGAAAAAGGAAAGCAACACTGATCCTCTTACCAGGACACCGCAAACTTGGTTTGCTTTCTTGAGCTCCTTACCACGAACCAGGCTTTGATACCATGATGTGAAGATAGTGGGAGAGAAGGAAGGAGTCTCACTTGTGGCTTTCTCACATACACAATGGGGGAATACACACAAAGGTGGAGGCTGAAAATAGTTTTCCTCTTCTTAGTTGTGAAAGCCAAAAGAACTCTACTACAAAGAATTAAAAGGACCCTATATGTGGGTCTCAAACCAAACTCAGCTAACTAAGGTGGCATACTAACTGAGCCACGAACTAGAGTACATAAGGATAGCTATCATCCAACTAATATTCATGGGTGGTGTACCAACCGCATCTACAGCTAACAAGTCGATGACATAAATGCACAACGATCACCCTGGCATATCACGAGTGGAGCTCGAAATCTCAACACATCATGCCACATCATTCTTTGTACCATGTGACCATTTCTTAACCATTTTGTTTGACATCGGGCTAGAATCTCCCTTTGGCTTTAGTGAATAGTTAATTGAGCCCAAGGATCTAGTTAGAATAAACATAATGATTACCATAATTGAGCCAAGTCATTGTAAGAAAGGCTAGTTATTGCATCATTTAATGTAATTAGTTTGATTATCCTACCTAAGGTCCCATATCTAGTCTCGTCATTCAAACAAGTTGAGTTACTGTGACATTTGTTTATTTCTCAGGGGTGTACTTCTAAGAAACCCTATGTATCACATGCATTCAAGGGGTATTTGCCCTAATAAAAACACCCCTCTTTACTTAAAAACTAAGTGAATTTTTTCTAAACTTGAATTAAAAAACCCCACCTGTTATTGTGATCTTGTTAATTTTTTTCAAAAAGTTGAATTAAAATACCCCTCCTTTTGAATGCACATGGTACACTAAAATTTGGTGAGGTATGATATCACCTTTTTGGATCAGAATAGTAAATTATTGGGCAACGATCATAAGAATTGGAATCTTAGACTTGTCAATACATATCCACCAAAGAACTATAAGAAACCCTCATCCTAGAAGTTAAAATGACAAGAATAATCAACACCCAAATAAGCTCATGAAGCCAAAGAGAAGTAAATTGAATGGGATCCAAGAGTAGATTCAACACTCAAATGGACAAAAATTTAAGTACTAGAATTCAATGTCAATTAATCCATGGAAGCCTTACAAGAACACGTTTAATGCAATGAATATGTCCAAGATATTTATGGTTAGATTTTCATTGAAAAATTTAGGCAAAGGCTATGAATACTTTTTGATAGAAATGATTAGAACAGATTAGCCACCGACTTTTGGAATTTGATTTGCTACCATTTTGCAAGAACAAGTGAGCAGAGATGACAACATTGATTTGAGAGATGAGAGAGGAAATGACAAGGGGTGGGAGGGAGGGAAGAAGGGAGGGAGAGGGGGAGGGAAACTAGGGGAGAGAGAGAGAGAGGGGGGGATGGAAATTAGGAGAGAGAGAGAGAGAGAGAGAGAGAGAGAGAGAGAGAGAGAGAGAGAGAGAGAGAGATAGATAGATAGATAGATAGAGAGAGAGAGAGAGAGAGAGAGAGAGAGAGAGAGAGAGAGAGAGAGAGAGAGAGAGAGAGAGAGAGAGAGAGAGATGGATGAGTAGTAGGACACCACCATTTGATATTGGAAGAGAAAAAAACCAAGAAATTGATATAATGAGTAAGAAAACTATAGGAGCATGTAAAATGTGTGCAAATTAAGATCTGGTTTACCAGTCTTGAATTGCAAAGACAAGAAACTAGATCGATGGAAGAGTAGATTATGGCAAAAAGAAAATCCTCTTGGATAAAAGACTAGTTGATGAATCGATGGCTATGTGCTATAGACAGCTAAGCCAAAGACAAATATGTCACTAGTCATTGTGAATGTGAAGTTGAGCTTTAAAAGTGAGACATGAAGCTAACACAAATAACTACAATTAGCCCTCTTGACCCAAATAGCCTAGCTTGTTCTAGTGGCCTTAAATTGGATTGTCCTTCCCTTTGTTCTTCACCTTGTGCATGATTTTTTTCTTGCTGTAACACATTGATGGAGGCTCCATTATTCATGATCGCCAAAGAACATGCAATGAATAAACTTGGCACTAGATAGATCACAACATGCCAGAAAATCTCTTTTGTGCTGTCAAGATAGAGATGCACAATTTTAATTTACTTGAGTCATTTGATATGGGGGACACGAGAGCATAGAAAAGCTCTCTGTCTTCTCTTGGAACCAGTACCATTCTCCACAATTTTCCCCATTACAATGTCATACTTATGACATTGTGGAGACTAGAACTAGTGCCATTCTCCCTGTTGCAAAGCCAAAAATATCACTTCTCCATGGGGGAATGGGCACTAGTCCCATTATCCACTAATGCAATGGGGGAATGGAACTAACACCATTCCCCATTGCATGAGTGTTACATTGCAATGGGGAGAATGGAACTAGTGCTAAACTCTCAGTTTCAATGGGGAGGATGATGTTAGAAATGGGGAGAATGGCAGTAATGCTATCCTCCACAACCTCCTATGAGGTTATGGGGAATGGCAGTACTGCAATTCTCCCCTTGCAATGGGTAGAAGAGAACTAGTATCATTCTTCACAACATCCTATGACGATGTGGGGAATGACACTGGGGCCATTTAACCCTAGCAATACCAACATAGGAGTTTTAGGAGAATAGTACTTGTGGCATTTTCCACATTGCAACAGTGGGGAGGATGACACTAGTTCCATTACCCAAAACCTCATAGGAGATTGTGGAGAATTGCATTAGTGCCATTCTCCCCATTGCAATGAGGAGAGTTGTACTAGTGCCATTCTTCACAACCTTATGGAATGGGTAGAATGTCAATAGTGCCATTCCCAACAACATCATAGGATGTTGTGGAGCATGGAATAGTAGCATTGTGCCCTTTGCAAGAGGATAATGGAATGGAACTAGTGCTAAACTCTCAGTTTCAATGGGGAGGATGGTGTTAGAAATGGGGAGAATGGCAGTAATGCTATCCTCCACAACCTCCTATGAGGTTATGGGGAATGGCAGTACTGCAATTCTCCCCTTGCAATGGGCACAAGAGAACTAGTATCATTCTTCACAACATCCTATGACGATGTGGGGAATGACACTGGGGCCATTTAACCCTAGCAATACCAACATAGGAGTTTTAGGAGAATAGTACTTGTGGCATTTTCCACATTGCAACAGTGGGGAGGATGACACTAGTTCCATTACCCAAAACCTCATAGGAGATTGTGGAGAATTGCATTAGTGCCATTCTCCCCATTGCAATGAGGAGAGTTGTACTAGTGCCATTCTTCACAACCTTATGGAATGGGTAGAATGTCAATAGTGCCATTCCCAACAACATCATAGGATGTTGTGGAGCATGGAATAATAGCATTGTGCCCTTTGCAAGAGGATAATGGAACTATTTCCACTTCACACAATCTTGTAGAAGGGAATTGCACTAGTTCCATTCTTGTTAGTAGTTAGCGTGGTTCTCCCTCATGGGAGATAGTTGCTAGTAGGGTTGATTTGATTGGCCCTCAAAGGTAGTATTGGGCAAGGCCTTTCATGGAGGAAACTTGGTAGCCAAGCCTATGTGGTTTTGCATGGAGTTTCTATTGGAGTTTCTATTTGTGTTTCATATCATATGTGGAAGAAAGCTTGATGTACTTTTGTCATCTTATGTGAGAGAGTGGGCTTTTTGCTTTGCATGCTTTTCCTTTATTACCCTATAGTGGTATTAGAGCAGAGAACAGTCTTGGGAAGCCTTATACATGTCGAAGTACTCAAGTCTGAAGGTGATCACTGCTCCAAAAAAGGTGAGGAAGACAAGGTTGAAGAGAATCCTGAAGCCATCACTTGACATATTAGCAGAGGTGTGCTTTCATGCTCGATTGTATCCTTTGTATATTTGAAATGGACATGATGCATAAAGAGAAGTTTGGACATGGGATATATTTGATAAACCTTTAGTGGTAAAAATTTTCCATCAAGGCAGCTAGCCACTAGCCTATCGATAATTCATGCAAAAGGAGCTTTGGGGAGTCGTTGCTGGGACAAAGAAAAAGCCCAAGGGAAATGCCTCAGAAGGAGAGAAGAGTGCATGGGAGAGAAAAAATGAGAAGGCTATTGGATACATGGGACATGCTCTCGGTCCACAAATTTTCCATCAACTCAATGTGAAAGCGTGAGTGGCAGAGAAATGGCAAAGATTGGAGACTCTTTTTGGGGTTCGCATGAAGCACTCAAAAGAAAATTTGAAACAAGGCCTCTTTGATTTAAAGATGCTTGAGGGAGAGAATCTAGGTGTGTTTCTGAATAGGATGCAAGCCTTGCTCAGGCAATTAAACAAACTTGGAGAAAAGGTTGAGGATAAAGATAAAAAGGCGATCTTGTTAAAGAGATTACCACCTGATCAATATGAAGAAATAGTAAGCATCTTGAGGTTAGATGATGATATGGATTTTCTTGAGATTGTGTAGGGATACTACTAAATGAGGAGAAACATACCAATACAAGCATCTATGACCCTAGAGTGTTTGCAGTTCTAATAGAAAGAAGAATCAAGGTCGAGATATACACAAATGAAACTACTGTGGAAAAGAAGGACACATAGAAATATTTTGCTATACCAAACATCGGGATGAAATATTGAAGCAAGAGAAAGGTAAAGCACTTGCAGTCAATGATAACCAAGAAAAATCTATGCTGGTTGAAGATGATTTTGTCAACTATCAAGATTGAACCTTCTAATGAATGTGTGCTCTTCATGAGCAATCGATTGTTATGTTCTTTGTGAACATTTCAAGATTTTCAAGCACTTTGTGAGCTACTGGTTCTTTGTGAACGTCTTTTTTGAGATGCTCTTGCCATGAGAATGTGCTTCCTTTGTGATTGCTCTTTGTGAGCATACAGTGTATTTGAGGAAACAAGCCTGGTCAAGCTAAGCCTATGTTTTATACTTACCTCCCATTTCAGTCGTGGGAGGGTATGTTAGCAGCTAATGTGGTTCGCCCTCAAAGGAGATAGTTGTTGGTAGGGTTGATTTGATTGGCCCATGCAGGCCTCAAAGGTACTATTGGGCAAGGCCTTTCATGGAGGACACTTGGAAGTCAAGCCTACTTGGTATTGCATGGCTTCTCTATTTGCGGTGATCATTTGAGGCTTTTGGATCCTACATCTACACATGAGCACAAGTTTGGGCATCCTTCGCCAACCTGTGAGGTCATGAGCTCTCTACGAGAGTCGCTCGTGAGAATTTGAGGAAGTGGATTGCCATGCCTTTGTGGTTGGCTTGATTACTACATAGTCTTTGTGATTGTCTTCTCAGCAAAGTCGACCAGTTGTTGTCTCATGTCCTTAGTTGAGTCATAGATCTTATTGTTACGAGCAACAAACTTGGTAGGGGTGTGCTGATGAGCATAATAGTTGATTGCTTATGTCTATAAGTTGTTTCTTTTTCTATAGATATCATCTCTTCGGAGTTGATAAGAAATTGTCTTATCTCTGTGTTTCATATCATATATGGAAGAAAGCTTGATGTGTTTTCATCATTTTATGTGAGAGAGTGAGCTTTGTGCTTTGCATGCTTTTGCTTTATTACCCTACAATCCTCCCCTTGCAAAGAAAATAATTTGACTTTGCAATAGGACAATGGCACTGGTGCCATTCTTCAGAACCTCCAATGGATTGTATGGAATGGCACTAGTTCCATTCTCTCCTTGGAAATCTACGATTCTGCCTTTGCAAAGTAGAAACACCAATTGTGAAATTCTTCTATTGTGAAGCCAAAACCTCATAAGAGATTGTTAGTGCCATTCTCACAAACTCCGATGAGGGTGTGGGAATGGTACTAGAGACATTCTTCACAACCTCTTATCAGGTTGTTGTGGGGAATGACACTAGTGCCATTCTCCCCTTGTAAAGCCAAAGTAATGTCAATCTTCTCGTTGCAATGTTCCCCTTAACTTCCTATGAGGTTCTGGGGAATGGCAGTGGTGCCATTGTCCCTTGCAAAACCAAAGTAGTGTCAATCTTCCCATTGCAATTCTCTAGTTCCATTCTCCCCTTTCAACATCGTGAGATTGTGGAGGATGGCACTAGTGTCATTCTCTACCATTCCATATAGCCTTAAGAGAGGTCAAAGAGAATGGTACTAATGACATTCTCCACATTTCAATGGGGAGAAAGACACTATTTCCACTCTCCACAATGGCTTATAAGGTTGTGTGAAATGGCACTAGTTCGATCCTCTACTTGTAAGGGGAGGATGGTATTAGTGCTATTCCACACAACCTCATAGGAGGTTGTGAGCACTAGTGGCATTATCCCTTTTGCAAAAGGGATAATGGTGCTAGTGCTATTCCTGAGAACCTCCTATGTGGTTTAGCACTACTGCTATTCTCCCCTTACAATGGGGACAATGGAAATAGTGCAATTCTCCACAGCCTCATGAGGTTATCATAGGAATAGCACTAGTTCCATTCTACCCTTACAATGGAAACAATGGAAATAGTGCCATTCTTCATAACCTCCTATGAGGTTGTGGAAAGAATGGCACTAGTGTCATTCTCCACAACAAGATGTGGGAAATGGAACTAGTCCCATTCTCCACTTACAATGGGAGAATGGCACTACTAGAATTCTCCCCTTTGAAAGAGGATAATGGCACTAGTACCATTCCCCTAAACCTCATAAGAGGATGTGGACAATGGAACTAGTGCCATTTGCCACTTGCAATGGGGAGAATGATGTTACTACTAGTTACCCTTACAATATGAAAATATATCCTTTGCAATCTAAGAATGGCACTATCTCCATTTGCCACAATCCTCTATGATATTGTGGTGAAATGGCACTAGTGCCATTCACCCCTTATAAAGAAATGAGCTTGGCATTTCAAAAAGGATGGCACTAGTGCCATTCTCCTATTGCAATTTGAGGATGGCACAAGTGCCACCAAAGGTTTTGACTTCGCAAGTAGGGAGTGGCATTAGTGCTATTTTTTTAGCTCTTCCATTGCAAGGGAAGAATGACACTACAGCCAATACGCCCATTGAAAGGGAATAATAACACTACTCCCACTCTCCAAAATTGTGAACAATATCATGGTTATCAAATTGTGAACAATGGCACTAGTGCCATTCTCCCCATAGCAAAGTCAAAATTATGACTTTCCCATGGGGGAATGGCACTAGTGTCAATCCCCATTGCAAAAGTGTGACATTTCAATGGGGAGAATGGAAATGTTTGGGCCAAACTCACCATTGCAAAGAGGAGTATGGTAATAGGAATGGAGAGAATGGCACTAGTGTCATTATCCACAACCTCCTATGTGATTTTGGGGAATGGAAAAAGTGCAATTCTTCCCTTGCAATGAGAAAAATGGCACTAGTTTCTCCACATCCTCCTATGATGATGTGGGGAATGGAAATAGTGCAAAATTTCCCTTACAAAGACAATAAATAGGTTGAGAATAATGGCACCCATGCCTCTCTCCCCATGGCAATGGGGAGAATGGCACTAGTGCCTTTACCCAAAACCTCATACGAGGTTGTGGAGAATGTCAATAGTGCCATCCTCCCCATTCATGGGAGAATGGCACTAATTGCAATCCCCACAACCTTCTAGGATCTTTTGGTGAGTGCAACTAGTGCCATTTATAGGAAAATGGCACCAGTTGTGATCCCCACAACCTCATATGATGTTTTGGTGAATGAAATTAGTGCCATTCTACACTTGCAATGGTTGAAAGTTTTGTTGTAGATGCAGAGTTGTGACTTTGGATAGAAGCCATTGCGGATCTTCTCATTGTGAGGTGATTAGGAACTGCATGCAGGGTCTTACTCTTGCGAGGAGGAACCCAACATTGTGCGCCAATGAAACATGTAGTTTCTATGGTGTAGTTTTGCGAATGGCTACGTTCATTGTTGTGAAGTTGTTGAAGACCATGCAGATGAATTGAAAGACCATGACGTAGCAAAAGGCTCGAAAAGGTGCTGGAGATGCGGTTGCTGAGTCCACCGATCCCGTTGATGGGGACAATGGTTATGCAAGTTTCATTGTTCTTGGGTGGTGTCAATGTAGTTGATAGGAGTAATGCCTTCAAGAGACCTCAAGCTATGTGTGGAGTTTGTTGTAGAGCACAGTGCAAATAGGAAGTCGCTGTGGAGCATGCTGTAGAGCCCATTATTGAGAAGAATCTGAGGTAGCCAAAAGGCTCATCATGATCTGCAATACTTTGCAATGGTTCTTGACAACCTAAGTATCCTCATGACGAGTCGACACATGCATGGGGGTGTGGATTTCAAAGGAAATAATGTTGCGGGAGATGGTGATATTAGTGAAAGATATGGTTATGGAGTAAAGAGAACCACAAATATTCATGAACATCTTCAAGAAGTTGCGGAGGGAAACATCTCTGACGTGATAAGTTCTTACGGTGCATTTGTGGCTACGTGCGGATGGCCTAGTAGAAGATCATGCTCAACAGAACATGGAGCAATAGCCTTACAAGTGTGAAGTGTTTTATGCAAGTCTTTTTGTTGATGTAGATCAGGATGTTGCTCATGAAGTCTAAGATGCTGAAGTTTCCAACGAGTCCCTATTATGGATTTAAAGAGTAGACCTCTCAACATTGTTGTTATGGTCTGTATCTACAATTCTTTTCTATCATGATTTCGCAAAGACACTTTGTTTGCAGGGAGGTGAACACAATGATAGGTCCAAACCAATAGGATGGAGCACTTATTCTTGGTGTTCAATTCTTGAGACATGTGGTGTTTGTGGAGATGTGATCATGAAGGAGGTGTATTGCCGCAAATCTTGGTGACGATTGGCATAACAGCTATTGGAGCTTCATCGTGTGCAATGTTCCATGTTATTCTTCTATTAAATTGAGCATTGTAACACTTACACACAAGGTTCTCTACCTTTGTGGGGCTGTGCCTGAAATGATTATACTCTTTGCACATGCACATATGGCATTTGACTTCTACTCATGCGCATTGTGGATTTGCAAAATCCACCATGAGTGCCATGTGTTAAGGAATAAACACACGGGTTTATCCTTAAGTGGAGATATCAAGGGGTGTGGGTGTATGATACAAAGGGGTACATTGTGGGTGCTACAAAGGGTTATGAGCCTCTTATATGTGTTATCCCATTCATGAAATAGAACAATCATTTGGTGATATTTCATTCTCTCTCGTGTCTCTCTTGCAGGCTCTATTTTGAGAATCTCTATGATTTGTACCCCGTAGGGGCCTTTGGCCCCTACAACTTGCAAAGGTGTAATTTTTGGATTTGCAAAAGAGGATGGCACTAGTGCCATTCTTCTATTGCAAGCTGAGGGTGGAAATAATGCCATCTAAAAGTTGCTCTTGGCTAGCAGAGAGTGCATTAGTTCCATTCTCCATGATTGAAAGGGGAGAAGACACCTATAGAGGAGAGATCCATGTAAAAGAAGACTTGGCCAAGTGTATAGAGTTATCACTTTTGAATATCATACCAATAGCAAGAGTGAACCAATTCCAACTTTGCATCTAACACGGCCTTAAGATTTTAACAAGGAAGTGACTTTGTGATTCTAGAAGATTCTAAGTAGTCATCTATCAAAATTTTAGACTTTGAGGAAGCCAATAAGTATGCCCCTGGATCGAGCCATGAGCGTGCATCCCCAAGTAAAAGATACAAATCTGGCCCTAAAGGTAGGACATGTCTCACACCAAGAACAACAATGAAGATCATTCCATGAATTAGGGACAAAATAAGAAAGTAGTCATCACCTTAACTAAGAATCCATGCATGGCCCAACCGAACTAGTAGGATATCACACCATAGGGAAACTTTGGGTCAGAGGACACCTAGTCCTACTACACCATCAAGTCACAAACATATCCGAGGTAGCAAGAGCTGGCATAACAAGACAACACTACGATAAAGGACACCTAGTCTTATTGTGCCATCACTAAGAAATAGAATTATGAGTCCTATAACTCCATTAAGAAACATGACACCCAATCCTATTGCACAACCACCAAGAAAGAGAACCCCAAGTCCTATAATACTACATGAATGTGGCCACTTAACGAAAACAAAAACCAAGTCTAGTGGTTCTCATTGTGGCTCTTAAGAATTTTAGGTAAAAAATCAATGAAGAAGAAGTTTGCACCAAGCTCAATGATTTAAAGCTGAAGGAGAATGAGTCTATTTAGGATTTTGTTCTAAGAATGAAAGCTTTAGTCAACCATCCCAACACACTACCAGATGACGAGTCACTATAGGCATGGTTTATCATCGGTCATACTCAAATTGATTTGAGATCTCCAAACATTTTCAATCCAACAAAGAAATATGAAGATTGTGGAACTAAGCTGTTGCACTGGAAAAGAGTGGACCTGCCAAAAAAAGTCCACAAAAAATGTTGAGGAAAGTGATGAGAAGGGTCCCTCCATCAATCTAGACAAGTTGAAGTCTACACTAAAGAAGGCTCTAGAAGAGATGGGATTCAAAGAGAAGCCAAGACCCAATGAGAAATGGTGCAACAAATGTTCCAAGAAAGGGCATACACTGAATGATGCAAAACAAAGAATTGTGAAACCTATATCAAACTTGCTCTTGACAAGTCCAACTATTGGTATGCAAACAAAAGGACTCTATATGTGAGCCAAGTGAAATCGAGTCCAAGGCAAAAGATGGGTGTCCACCTAAACTTGAGCAAGGAAAGGATGGTAAGGACAAGAACCAAGGTCTTTCACAAATTTGGAGTCATTTTTGCAATGAAAATCACAACAAGGATGAGTATCCATTATGGTAAGGGCATCTGATAGTGTGAAGAAGTAACATGGATAGACAGTAGGTGGATCTTGGCTACCAAGTCAAATCAGTAGAATTCCTGATCTCAGTGGATGCTAATGTAGTAATGAAATCACAAGGCCCCTTGAATAGTGAAAAGGATCCTCTACTTTCATCATATATGTTGATTGGAAAGTATAGAAATAATTTGCATCTCAAATATCTTGACAACTGAAGGGAAAGCAAGCTATAGATTTTCCACCTGGTTTGAGTGTAAGACCACTAGTTGACAACTCATTTGAGGCTTCCACCACCAAGTATCAACGTGAACTGAGTTTTGATGGAGAATTGAGTCCAAAAATGGAAATAGCATGGGAGATATTCCAAAATATGAAGGTCAACTTGACAATAGTTGAATTCTTAAAAATTGCTCCATGTTGTAGAGAGTTTCTCATGCAACAACTTCAAATCAAGGAAACGCCAATCAAATAAGTAGATTGCATTAAGAATTTGAAACCTTCTCCATTATTAGTTTGTAACAACCTATTGAACCATTACGTATGATCTCTGCAACAAGTGACCCGTGCTGGACCATCTTTTAATGCGGTGGACATGGTCAAAGTGTAACCATTGCTAACCCAAGCTACAACCTAGCCTCATTGTATTCACTAAGTCAAGCCTTAGACCTGGACCAATGGTGGACACCTAAAGACATGATGTTGCTGATCATCTGATAGTTTTCCAAGAAAAAGGAAGCTTTGTAAAAATGGATATCAACACCTCTGTTTCAAATCTAGTGATGAAGTTAGCCCATTGGGGTGCATTACATTGTTAGTCTACTTGTAATTTTGATGGAAGAAAATGTCTATCCAATTCTACTCAAAAGACCCTAGTTTAAGAGTGCTAAAGTGATCCATAATTGAGGTTTTGAGTTGCTAACCATTAATAATAGAGACATATATGTTCAAATTCCTAGTAATCCAAGCAAAGTTCCAAAAAGTTATAGACAAAAGGATTTTGAAGTCCAAGATCCAGAGGATGTTGAAACTTGGTTTATGGAACTTTGGATCTTGTTGATTTGCAAGCTTGACTTATTCTAGGTGGCTATTGAGCTCAAACAAAAGATCAAGTTGACAAGATAGCGAAAAAATATAATCTTTATCCAAGTAATTTCATTGAAGATATAGTTGGTGAACTTGAGAGGTAGTCAATCCAAGGCTAGCAGCCACTTGGCTTGGTTTTGGATAGTTGATTCCACAACCAACTCAAGAACTCAACCTTAGAACAAAAGAGGAACCAAACATTTGTAGTAATCAGCACCCATATGGTTGATGGACAACTTCAAGTAGTTAAGGACTTGTTTATGTAGTATAAAGATGTGTTTTCTTAGAGTTATACTGACTTGAAAGTGGTTCCTATAGAAATATCTAACACAAAATCCCACTTGCTCAATATCTCTTCTAGATGCAAAACCCATTAGGTAGCAAAGGTAGATGATAAATCTTGATTATGTCAAACATGTCAAACTAAGCTAGATAAACTCATCCAAGATGGATTCATTTAATCCATTGATAAAAGTGACAGGTTGCTTCCCATTCTGGCAGTACCAAAGAATGGTAAACTCAGAGTATGTGTGTATTATAAGAAATTGAATGCTCAGACTATTTAAGAACCATTCCCTATCCCAGTTATAAATAGTATTCTTAACCAAGTTGTAGGACATGAGATGTACTCATTTATGCACAGATATAATGGATAGAATCAAACTTCTGTAGCACGCTCAGATCAAACTTTGGTGATTGAGTCAAGTGTTTATGCCACAAAGGTAATACCTTTTGGACTCGGAATGCAACATCTACTTTCCACAGGTTTATGGTAGAAACCCTCAGAGACTACTTAACTGAGTTTATTGCTATTTATTTAGACGAATTTTGTGTTTAGTTGACTCTCTGTACATCTAGTCTATCTTAGGAAAGTATTCAATAGGTGTAGACAAGGAGGTAATTCCTTGAATCTTGCTAAAAGTGTCTTTTGTTTCCAAGTACATGTTCTACTTTGTCATATCATCTCTCTCAAGAAGGGTCAAAACTAAGCCATGTAAGATTCAAGCTATAGAAAAGATTCTTAAGCTTGAGGCATTAACTCAGTTGAGGTATTTTGTTGGATTTCTTAGTTTTTAAAAGAAGATTTTTTCAAGATTGCAACTTCACCATATGAGTTAACTAAAAAAGATGCAAAGTTTCATTGGACTACTAAGTTGTCTATTGCATTCCATACATAGAAACATGCCTCTAAAATACCCATTCTCAGACAGCAGATCAAATGGGTTGTCATTTTTCATTTTCATGTAGATGCTTTTGGATGTGCCATTGAAGACTATTTTAGTAATTTTGGGACAATTCCAAGTCCCAATGTTATAAAAAAACTCACTATTACTTTCATGCTATGCTCAAACTTGAGTTTGAGCATGGCCTATAGTTTCATGTGTTCCAATCCTCATCCAATCGAACATCCCCCTACTACCATAGTAAAGATGCTGAGGAGGGACGGCATGCACCATATGACAAATTTACCATGCCATGAATATGGAGTGAAGAGGCACTTGAGAAACTACTCCAATCTTATGTTAGAGATACCCATAGCATCAACATCCATGACAAGTGATTCCATTTGGATTAGTGGTTCTACGCTAAAGTGTTCCAACTCACTGCAATGCCAATCCAATCATCATACATACAGACATACATAGATACATACATACATACATATATACATATACATATACATACATACATACATATATATATATATATATATATATAGATAGATAGATAGATAGAGAAAGAGAGAGAGAAAGAGAGAGAGAGAGAGAGAGAGAGAGAGAGAGAGAGAGAGAGAGAGGAGTGCACAAAAGATAGAGACTAACTATACACTATGTTGTATGAACATAAAAATGACTATATATATAAGAACCCCTTAGGGTTAGGGTTAGGCTTTTATCCTAATGCCCTATAGGTATTGTACAACTTACACCATCCCCAATACCCCCTATTAAATTGCACTGGGTAAGTAGAGGGTGCATGTACATGATCTTTTTGTGGAATCGTGGGGATACATACATACATACATACATACATACATACATATATATATATATATATATATATATATATAGAGAGAGAGAGAGAGAGAGAGAGAGAGAGAGAGAGAGAGAGGAGTGCACACAAGATAGAGACTAACTATACACTATGTTGTATGAACATAAACATGAATATATACATAAGAACCCCTTAGGGTTAGGGTTAGGGTTAGGCTTTTACCCTAATGCCCTATAGGTATTGTACAACTTACACCATCCCGAATACCCCCTATTAAATTGCAATGGGTGAGTAGAGGGTGCATGTACACGATCTTTTTGTGGATTTCATTTGGTGCCTATGATAGCATCCAAAACTAGAATAGAAAATTGAAAAAAGAATCATAGTAGTATGTGCATGTGTGGGCACCATGACTACCTACCTAGCAGAAGCATGTACAATGGGTACAACTTATGTTCCTATACATAAATGTGCATTTCCCCCTTTTAAGTTGTGGGTCATCCCCTTTGGGAATAAAACCCAAAAGATAGGCCAAAGGGAGGAGGAAGGAAATATGCAGAAAGTAAAGTCCACCTGAATCAAAGATCAAAAGATGACTACATGAAGAACATTGTGTATGGCTATGTGGTGAACATGTCATACATCATCGTGGGATGTGCAGCTACTCTATAGAAGAGGCATCTAGATATGAAGCTTGTCAGTGTAGCCATGGAGACATGATCTAGTAGGTTGTGACAAACAAGGGTGTCACCAACCCAAAAGGATTAATAGCAATGGAGGAGGTCTACTACAGTAGAACTATAATCTCTGTCAAATGATACAGGGTCAAAGAAGACCGCATAACCAGTGTGGCTAGAGTGATCTATGGGATATATAAATGCTAGGGCCCAAGGTGCATGTATGGCACTCTAATTCTTTGGAGAAGAGGACCAAAAAACTGACAAGGTATGGCAACCTATTAAACCTATATGCTCAATTGTCATGAGCTAAAGGTTGTTTGATATGTGCATGGCTGAACATACATAGGCATAGGATGTAGCATCTACCAAAGGCTCATAAAGAAGGAGCTGATAGTAAGAAGGCCTAAAAGCTTGAAATCCAATTAGAATGCATAATATATCCTTGATGCATATGGGGTGTCGAATGTTGATTTCTATACTAATATGAAGTCCTAGATCCAACCACTAATCTGCATCAACAAGTATGGATTATATACGACAGCCATAAGTGCATGATAAAACTCTGAGGTTCCCTAAGTTGTAATATGGCTGAACTTGATGACATCCACTACACTGGGGAAATACTATACTGATGCATAATTATCCTCATGCTGAGGAATAATCTGCTGATTGGAAGAGGTGGTGATGAAAATTGGATCCAATTGTGGTGCAATGTAATGTGACTGAGTAGACACTTGAATGTCATGTAGATTAATCTGTTGATCTAAACTGATCATGGAAACTATGTCTGAGAATTTAATATCATCCGTATCAGAGGTGAAAGCATCAGTGATAGATGCTGGAATTGAATCACTTGAGGAGATGAATGCACTCTATCATGTGTCTCTACATGTGGTTGGAGTTGTGAGTGCCTCATACTGAGGACTTACCTATTGAATAACTGCACAATCATATAACTGAGTATGAGTTCATGCTACAAAAAGATGGAAGAGGTCTTCTCTAACTCCTAGGCATCTCTTAAATTGTCCACTCCACTTTCCTATTTTTAAACTTCTAGCATTAGTCTAGAATGCCATGTGTAAAATGGTGTACTATAAAGAAATCCTATTTATCATGTGCATTCAAGGGGTATTTCAGAAACCCCTTGACTAGAATTTTTCCTCTAATAAAAACACCCCACTTGAATTAAAACATCCTCCGGTTATTGTGATGCTATTAAAAATTTCACATAGAATACATGATCTATCACACATAAAAGTGAGATTCTAAAAATGTTTAAGGAATCCTTTCAGTTTGGAAACAACTGAATAGAAGTCGCAGGATGTCACAAAGCCATATTTATCCCTAAAAATAAAGAGAGTAATTTATATTGACTTTGGTCAAAGGTTAATAACTCTAACCAAAAAGAATTGACTACAATCAAAGTGAGTAACTTCTATCAACAACTAGAAAAGGTTTTTTCTTTTTTTTTGTCTTTGCTTATTTGCATGGTGTAGATGCCCATAGAGGACTAGGATTAATCTAGAGGATTAGAATACATGTGCTGGCTAACTATTAATGAATCAAAATGTTCTTGGTGGTATTTTATTTGGTAGGTAATTGGAGAGGGAAAAAATTCCTACATTTTAAGGGAAAAGGGCATGCAAACTGCTTGTTGATAATGCTAAAGGTAACCACATTTTCAATATTGCTATTTCTAGTAGGAGTTTTCATTATTGGAATTCTCGATGCCTCTATTGAGTCTAGAGGAAAAATCTTGGAGACAACTTTCTTTGATGTATCTATAAAATTCCTCTAGCTTTCTCTTTGCACTTTGCATGAGCTAAACTTTGTAAAAGATACTTGCTCTGATTTATCTACAAAATTACTCTAGCTTTCCCTTTGCAATTTTCATGAGCTAAACTTTGTAATAGACATTTGAGCTTTAGAATAAAACTTTGTGGGGTGCCAATCCTTAGTTTTGTGACACTTTTAGATCTCCTAACTCCTTAGAACCAATTTGATGCAGTCACTTTGGTCGTCCGAGTGCAATCCACTATGCCCTTAGGTGTTGTAAGATATCGATATATGGTTGATTTTTCAAAACGGTCTGTGCCTCCAAGTTGGCCATTGATGATATCTTACAACTTGCTTCAACTGGTGCATTGACAACAATTCTCGCCTTCCTCCGTGTATAGAAACCTTTTCGTTGATTGAAGGCTTCTCCATGTGCTTTAGTTATAAATATCCTTGCAGCATAAATCGAATGCTGCCCTGCGAGAATCCAATAATTATACTGGTTTAACTTTTCCACCTTTATCTCTTCCTTGCACATCGGAGTATTTGTGCCTATGTGGTAAGGCATAAGATATGCACATGTTGCAGGAGGTCGTGCATTCATTGCAAAACTCTTGACCAAGTCATTGACATACTGAGGGTCAATGTCCTGTACACATATTGGCTTGGTGTCTAAAGCAATTCATCACTAGGATCAACACCTCAAACTCCAAACCAAATGGAAAGTAATCTACGTACTCCATCAAGCCTGTCATACTTGTGTCTTTCCTTTCCAATTTCTTTTGTAGTGCCTTAAAGTCAACATCTGGCTAGATTTTCTTATACAGGATGATAGTTGCTTCAGATGATTTCTCACCATGTGCTATTATATGTGTCTCACCACTCCCCGTTGCATCACCTCCACTTCCAGTTCCATCAGTGACTATTCCCGTACCTCCCTGTTTTCCTCCTAAAGTTGTCTCTTTCTCTTTAGCCTCTAGTTTATCCCCAATGCTTGTTTTTCCATCTGAACTTATTTCCTTCTCACCTGTTGTTTCCTCCTCATTGGTCTCTCTAGCCTTCTCTTTCAATGTGTTCTGAGACACTTGAGAGCTTGATCCCTCAACATCACTTTTCTTGGTTCTTTTCAAAACTTTTCTACTCTTTTTTATATCTTTCTTTATCCCTTTTGTTACCAAATCAAAGCTTTCTAATATCTATTGATTGGTATAATTTTTTGGCTCATTAATCCAACCCCTAGATATCATCGTGTCCTCCCCAGTAGCATTCATCCTCGCATGATCAAAACAAGCAGGATCCAATTGATACACATTGCCTCCCAATGTATGAATTTTGAGACAAGGAACGTTGTCTTTCTCGGTATCCTCCATCTCTTTAGCTTGTCCAACATCTTCAAAAGTTGTTCCTTGGATGTTCACAAAACACTGCACTTTATGGAGTTTTTTGCGTTCATTATTGTATATAGCCAAAAACCATCCTCTTCCATAACTAACTCCATCATAAACTGACACCTCTCGAACCTTTCTCTTTCCCTTGCTAGCCATTCTTGCAATGTTCTATTAACAAAAGAACCAAGGACACAATGAAATGTATAATAGAAAATCATAACTGTAGTAGGAAATATTACAATCACAATGCAACTTCTATTAACAAAATAACCAAGGCGAAGCAACTTATATATGCATTATGAAAAACTACACCAACACAGTAAGCAAATATACACAATATCAAAGTTAAGATGGTTATAATAAAGAATGGTATCTGTGCAATTCTCCAACATAATATGATGTTAGAAGAGTGTCACAAATGCCATTGAACACATGGATTGTGAGTTTGTTTAGAATGGCACAAGTGCCATTCTCTGTGAGAGTTCAAGGATAATGCCACTGGTGCCATCCTCCAAGATGTTAAGGAGATTTTCCATATGATCTCTACACAGTGGAGACAATGATCACTCCATAGAAGAATGCACATGTGAGTTTAGGATTCCTTGTGCATGTTTTCAGGTCATGGTATGAGATTGGTACCACTGCCATTCTCCACTGGTGGCATTCTCCACAGAGATTGACACAATTCCATATGATCTCTGCACAGCGGAGACAGTGATCACTACATAGAAGAATGCACATGTGAGTTTAGGCTTCTCAATGCCATTTCTTAGGGCCAAATAAGAGATTAGCGCCACTGCCATTCTCCACTTGTACAAATGTTTACCCTACTATTCTAGGAGGGGTATTCTAATGATCATAGGAGAGTGGTGTCCTATTCCATTCCACATGTGAGTCTGATGATCTCAGAGATTGACACAATTCCATATGATCTCTACACAGCGGAGATAGTGATCACTACATAGAAGAATGCACATGTGAGTTTAGGATTCCTTGTGCATGTTTTCAGGTCATGGTATGAGATTGGCACCACTGCCATTCTCCACTGGTGGCATTCTCCACAGAGATTGGCACAATTCCATATGATATATGCACATGTGAGTTTAGGCTTGTCAATGCCATTTCTTAGGGCCTAATAAGAGATTGGCACCACTGCCATTCTCCACTTGTACAAATGTTTAGCCTACTTTTCTAGGAGGGGCATTCCAGTGATCATAGGAGAGTGGTGTCCTATTCCATTCCACATGTGAGTTTTATGATCTCAGTGTCATTATGTAGTTGCAATCATGAGATTGGCACCACTGCCATTCTCTACTAGTAGTAGTCTAGACAAACTGAACCTATAGATTGACATTCCACTAATTTTATTGGCTACAGTAGGATAATGGCAAAAGTGCCAATGCACATGTGAGATTAGGATTCCTTGTGCATGTTTTCAGGTCATGGTATGAGATTGGCACCACTGCCATTCTCCACTGGTGGCATTCTCCACAGAGATTGACATAATTCCATATGATCTCTACACAGCGGAGACAGTGATGACTACATA